>NC_051411.1:27378186-27388186 GCF_015228065.2 Penaeus monodon
GGACAAAAGAAGAGGAGGAGGAGGAGGATAAGGTAGGGGAGGAGGAGGAGGAGGATAAGGTAGGGGAGGAGGCGGGGGAGTAATAGTAATACTAGCAATAGGACCATGTCAAGCGTATCGCTGTTCATCTCTGGCTGTTATCTCTATTTCCTATCATCTCCATGCGTATGTAAACCATCCCATCCTTCCGTCGCTTCTTCATCCCCACTCTCTGTGACACTCTCTTTTTATTTGTTTATCCCCCCCCCCCCCGTTTGCATTGGTCTAGTCCCCCAGGTCCCCCCCCCCCGCCCGCGACTGCCTTGAGGAGAGAGTCCGAAGGGGGTGGGAAGATTCGTGATGGGCGTGGTCGGAAGGCGGTGGTGGGCGGGGATTCGGCCTTTGTGGGGCAAGGATACCTACTAGCGGCTAGCAGGTAGGGGTTAGTGGGAGTACTAGCAAGTAGGGGGGGGAGGTAATAGGTAGCCTCTTGTAGTTTCGAGGCTAGCGCTTGTAGTTAGCAGGTAGCAGTGATTTGTATTCAGGTATGTAAATGATTATCTCTTAGAATTGTGATTCATTAACTGTTCCTACTAATGCGGATGGTCAGCCCGAATGTTACGGTTGGGGTGGCGCGGGGGGGGAGGTGTCTCCCCGGGCGCTCGGTGTTTACATGTCTCGAGCGCGCACGCACACGCTGGGGGGGGGGGGGGGCGTGGGTGGCGACCGGGTGCACGTGCAGCGCCCGCCACGGCCCTTCTGTTTGCAATACCTTTGCTCGCATTCGCATCCACATGCGCGCACGCACACACAAACACGCACGCGCACACGCACACGCACACAGACACACACACACACACACACACACGCATAAACTTATCTTCTCAGGAATCCCTTCTCCGAAATCACTGAAAAATATTATTTTTCAATATATTTATATGGGTATATTGATATTATAAGATATGCACATTGAAAGCTATAATTCATTACTTAACGGAACCGGCGTCCTTGATTCGCTCGGAAATGATCAACATTCACGTCTCGTTTCCTCGTCCATTTTTTTTACGTTATTCTTTTTAACTTTTTATTTTTTATTCCTTGCTCGTACTTGTTCTCCTTCGCTTGGTCTAGTTGTGCTCTCTTCAGTCCACCACTTATGTGATCTGGCTTGTCCATGTCTGGTTTGTATGTTGTATTATGTGTGTGTGTGTGTGTGTGTGTGTGTGTGTGTGTGTGTGTGTGTGTGTGTGTGTGTGTGTGTGTGTGTGTGTTAATTTATATTTATATATTTACAATTATCTATGTCTATATATTTAAATATGATATTTATGTACTTTGTAGTAAGCAATATATGTATATGTATATATACATACTCGGATGCATGAAAACATACATACATTTAATTATTTTAATTTAATTATTTAAATAAACATACATTTAATATACATACATACATACATACATACATACATATACATACATACATACATACATACATACATACATACATACATACATACACACACACACACACACACACACACACACACACACACACACACACACACACACACACACACACACACACACACACACACACACACACACACACGAGCGAGCATGCGGGTATTCGCCAACGAGCCAAAATAGCGCATCGGGAATTCCACCTCGTTATGGTGACACCGAGATGACGCCGGACATTGCGATGACGATGACGGAGGCGGCGACGGCGGGGGCGCATGCGGGCGGGGCGGGGTCAAGGGGGCGTGGCCTGGTCGGCGAGGGGAGGAAGGCACAGGTGGAAGGAGAAGGGAAAAGAGGGAGGGAGGATGAGGAGGGGGGGGGGAGAGGAGGGAAAAGAGGATGAAGGAGAAGGAAGAAGAAAGGAAGGGGGAAGAATGATAAGAGGGAGGTGGAAGAAGGAAGAAAGGAAGGGAGGAAGGGGATGAAGTGAAAGAAGAAGGAGGAAGAAGGGAAGGGAGAAGTAGGATAAGGGGGAGGGAGAATGGGGAATAGAAGGGAGGAGGAGGAGAAGGAAGAGGGACATTGAGAAGGCGGTGGAGGGGGCGAAGAAGTGGGAAGATGGGAAGAGAGGAGGAGGAATGGGGGTAATATGAGGGAGGAAGAGGGGAAGGGAGAAGAGGAGGGCGACGGTGGGGTGTTCGTGGCACCCTTGTTCCCATCCCATCATTTTGCTTTTCTCTTCCTGCTCTCTTTTCTTCCTCGCCTCTTTCATCTTGCGCCCCTTCCCCTTACCTTCTGCTCTCCTCTCCTCTCCTTTCCTTCCCTTTCCTCCCTTCTCCCTCTCCTGCCCTCTCCTCCCATCCCCACTTCCTTTTCTCTCTCCTCTGTTCCTTTCTTTCCCTACCTCCTGCCTCTTCCCTCTCCCCATTCTCCATTCCTACCCATTTCCCTTTTCCCCTTCCCTCTGCCTTACTCTCCTTCTCCTTCACTTTCCTCGTCTGTCTCCACCTGTTCTCCTCCCGCTCTCCCCGCAGCACCTCCCATCCTTTCATTATTTTGGGTGAATGGGTGTGTGGGAAAATGCCCAAGGGAAGGTTGGGGGTAGAATGGTTTGCAGATGTGTTATTAATGGGGGCGGGGGGTTAGGGTGAGGTGGAGGAAGGGATGGGAGGAAAAGGGGGAGGGGGGAGGAGGCCACATACTAATGCGAACAATAGTAGGCTTACTCCGCGTTGTAATTATTTTATAATCGTCTTGAGTGCGACAGGGTAGAAAGTGGGAGGAAGAGAGAGGAGGAGAAGGGACGAGTCATGGTGTGAGCGATGAGTGAAGAGGATATGGGAAGAAGGAGAGGGATGCGAGGATGAAGAGGAGATGGGGAGGTGGATAAGGGCGCAGGAGGTGAACGACAAAGGAGGGAAGGGGAATGAGTGGGGAAGATGTGTGGGGGAAGAAGAGTGAGAGGTGCATGAGAGAATAACCGGAGAAAAAAAAAAAAAAAACTTTTTGACCCATAGTAGTAATGGTCACAACCGATATTTCACGACGCGGTATGTAAGCCAAAGTTCAGCGACCATGTGTTATGCGGTGTGCGTGGAAGTAGCATCCTTGACAACTAACATGTGGAATGAGGGAGGGGGTGGGAGGGAGGGGGGAGGGGGACGGAGTAGCAGCAGGAGCGAGTAAGGTCCAGTTGGCTTGGTTGTTGCATAACGTTTCCGCCCTTCGAGGTTCGCTTGACTCTCACTGCGCGCGCTCGGATGACGGTGCATGTATGATTTTCTTTTTCTTCTTATTTTTTTTTCTTGTTCTTGTATGCTTCTCTTTCGTTATCTAAGATTGGGAGGAATGGAGAGAAGGGTGAGAAGACGATTGGGGTTGGGGATGGGGTTGAAGGGGAAGGGGAAGGGAGGGACGGGGGGAGGGGGTGGGGGCAGGGTTGGGGGCGTGGGGGAAGAGAGGGGAGGGGGGGCTTCGGGTTGGAGCTGGAGAAGAGGGTATATTGAGGGGTGAAAGGGAGGTGGCAGAGGAGGGGAGAAGGGAGGGGGTGGAGGAGGGGAGACGAAGGGAAGAGGCTGGAGGAGGGGGAGAGGGGAGAGGCAGAAGAGGAGGGGGTTTGTTCTGTTAATTGGGGGAATTGGGATGTTTTGCGAGCGTGTTTGCGGTGCTTTGGGGTTGTTCATTTGCCCTTGCCGGTGTTCAGTTCCATCCGTCTTGTGTGAGACTTTTCATTCAGTATTGTTATTATTTATTATTATTATTTTTATTATTTTATTATTATTATTATTATTATTATTATTATTATTATTATTATTATTATTATTATTATTATCATTTTATCATTATCATTATCATTATCATTATCATTATTATTATTATTATTATTATTATTATTATTATTATTATTATTATTATTACTATTATTATTTTCATTTTATTTTTTACATTGACGCCATTAGTTCGCGTGTGTTTCCGTTCTTTGCTGCTTTGTTCTTCTCATTTCCTCGGGTTACCGTTTCCCGTGTGTTAGTATAATTAGTGTTATCACTGTTACTATTTCCATGTTGTCGAGTAATTTCGGAACCATTCATGCGTCGGCGTTTTTTTTTTTTCCTGAAATAAAGTGCGCAATGCCTTCAAAACTACGAACTGAATCTACAACCACTACTTCACGACCAACTAAAACTAAGAATTAAAACTACGAACTAAAACTACGAACTAAAACTACGAACTAAAACTACGAACTAAAACTACGACCTCTGCTTCCGTTTATGTCATTTAACGACCAGAACTACGACCGCTGCTCCAGTGATAACGACTATTAACTCTATATTCCTCGTTTCCTCTTTTTTTTTTTTTCTTTTTCTTTTCTTGGCAGCAAGGTGTAGGGGAAAGGAAAGGGAGTAGGGAAGGGAATTTAGGGAAAATGGTAGAATGAGAAAGGGATAAGAACGAGGTTGAGGGAATAAGAGAGCCACAGTTTAGAATGATGGAAGAGAATTGGAGAAAGAAGGGAAAATACGAGGGAGAGAGAAAAGGAGAAAGGGAGAGAGAATAGGATAAAGGGAGAGAGAGTAGAAGGGAGAGAGAGAGAATGTAGAGAAAAAGGAAAAGGGTGAGAGAGAGAGAGACAAGGAGAAAGGGAGAGAGAGAGAGAGAAAAGGAGAAAGGTAGAGAGAGAAAAAGGAGAAAGAGAGAGAGAAAAAAAGGAGAAAGAGAGAGAGAAAAAAAGGAGAAAGAGAGAGAGAAAAAAAGGAGAAAGAGAGAGAGAGAAAAGGAGAAAGAGAGAGAGAGAAAAGGAGAAGAGAGAGAGAGAAAAGGAGAAAGAGAGAGAGGAGAAAGAGAGAGAGAAGGAGAAGAGAGGAAGAGAGAGGAGAGAGAGAGAGAGAGAGAAGAGAGAGAGAGAGAGAGAGAGAGAGAGAAGAGAGAGAGAGAGGGAGAGAGGGGAGGGAGAGTGAATGAGTGTGGGTGGCTGGCTGTTCAGTGTGCATTCGCGCTGTTCACAATCGGGACAATGGCCTCTCCTCCCCTGCATCTTGTGTCCACATCTCTTTCCTCGTCTTCGCTCGCTTCCTGGTTACTTCGCCTCTCCATTTCAGTTCATCGGGTGTTATTTCTTATTCGAATCGTTTTATTTCATATTGCTCAGCATATGCTCCTCTCTCTCTCTCTCTCTCTCGTCTCTCTCTCTCTACTCTTCCTCTCTTCCGTCTCTTCTCTCATCTCTCTCTCATCTTCTCTCTCTCTCCTCGTCTCTCTCTCTTCTCTCTCTCTCTCTCTCTCTCTCTCTCTCTCTCTCTCTCTCTCTCTCTCTCTCTCTCTCTCTCTCTCTCTCTCTCTCTCTCTCTCTTTTATCGACGTTCCTACTTATTTTTACGCAAATTCTCGTCTCTGTGCTGGTTTTATATTGTTTATTATTGTCATATCCATTGTTTTTTCTTTACCAGTCTCCTTTCAACAAACAATCAAATCAATTAATAATGCCCAGCATTCCATAACAAACCATCAATCAACCACAAATAAAAACCGACAAAACAAAAACAAAACCGTTATGTCCGTTGCGATTTGAATATTTGAATACAGAACAAAGGCACGGCGGACATGGACTTTTTTTTTTTTTTTTTTTTTTTAACCCTCCCTTTCCTCTTTTATTTTGTCTGTGGATATAAGCTAGTTTACGAGGACACACGGGGCCTCTGCTGCATGCGAAGGGTTCGACGCTGTTATTATTACTCCTGCTGTTGCTATATTTTGTTATCGTTATTGTTGTTCTTGTTATTACCGTTTCTACTGCTGCTGTTTCCGTTTCATCGTCATCGATTATTGCTGTTATTTTTATTGCTGTTTATATTTATAGGGAAAGATAATTGGTAGGTACGTAATTCTTTATGTTATTATTATTAGTGTTATTGTTATTATTTTTCTTATTGTTGGTGGTGTTATTGTCATCGTCATTATTGTTATTATTATTATTACTAATATTGTTGTTTTTGTTATCATTTTTGTTGTTATTCCTATTATTGTTATCGTTATTCCTGTTCTTTTTTTTTTTCTTTATTATTATTATTTTTTTTTTTTATAAAACATTGTTTTATTATTATATTGTTTTTATCATTGCCTTTGCTTTTGTTGACATATATATTTTTGTTTGCTCCATTTATTTACAACATACTAATGGTTCTAGTGTTTGGGAACAGTCGTTGTGATATTTGGTGTAGGAGAGAGAAAGACTTTGCGAAAAATTAAGAGTGGGGACGGATGAATAGAGATGCGAGTTGGGGGTGAAGGCAAAGGGGTGGGTAGGGGGTGAGTGGAGGAGGAGCAAAGGAAGGGGAGGGAAGGAAGGGAAAGAAGAAGCGAAAAGGGTGGAAGGGAAGAGGAAGCGAAAAGGGTGGAAGGGAAGAGGAAGCGAAAAGGGGGGAAGGGAAGAGGCGAAAACGGAGGAAGAGAAGAGGCGAAAACGGAGGAAGAGAAGAGGCGAAAACGGAGGAAGGGAAGAGGAGGCGTTGGAAAGGAAGGAAGGGAAGGGAGAATCGAAAGAGGAAGAAGAGGAAGAGGAGTGTGGGGGATACAATGAATGGGGAGGGGGAGGAGGAGAAGATGATGGTATAAAGAGGAGATCGAAAAGGAAGAAGAGAAGGGGAAGGCGATAGGAATGTGTAGTCATGAAAGGACTTCAGTATGATGGAAGAAGAGGAGGGTTGAAAGGAGAAAGAAAAGAAAAGAAAAGAGGTGGAAGAAGAAGGGTCCGTAAGAAAAGAAAAGAAAAGAAAAAAAGAGGAGGAAGAGGAGGAAGAAGAAGGGTCCGTATGCATGGGTCACGAAAGGGTTTGGGATTGGGCTTGGGGAGGAGTCTTTAGAAAGCCAGATGAGTGGGTGGCGGGGCTGACAGCTGAGGAAGTGAGTGATTTAATAGGAAGTGGCCTCCGGGTCTCCGCTTTTGTTGCGTCGGCCCGAGCGCAACTCCTGTACGCCGTTCTCTGAGGGGGGAGGGGGGGAGAAGGGGGGAGGGGGGTCGGATGCCTGGTGCTCCTTACGCGGGTGAGGAGGGGAGGGTCTTTTAGTTATACGTTTTGTTTTGAATTATGTTTTGTATGTTTTTCCTTTGTTTGTTTCATTGTTTGGTTAATTGATTTTTTTTTGGGCTGATGTCTATCTCTCTCTCTCTTCCTTCCTTCCTTCCTTCCTTCCTTCCTTCCTTCCTTCCTTCCTTCCTTCCTTCCTTCCCATCCTATACTTTCCTTCATCCCTCTCATTCTCTCCCTCCTTCCCTTTTCTCTCTCTCTCTCTCTCTCTCTCTCTCTCTCTCTCTCTCTCTCTCTCTCTCTCTCTCTCTCTCTCTCTCTCTCTCTCTCTCTCTCTCTCTCTCCCCTTCCCTCTCTCTTGTTCCCTCCCTTCTCTCTATTTCCCCTTCTCCCCATCCCTTCTCCTCTTCCTACTTCTCTCATGTCATTCCTTCTCTCCCTCCCTCCCCACTCCCCTCCCGTTCCCATCTCTCCTTCCTACCCCTTTCCCTTCCTCATTTCTTCCCCTTCCCTCCCCTCCCCTCCCTCCCTCCCTCCCTCCCTCCCTCCCTCCCTCCCTCCCTCCTTCCGCCTTTCTTTAGAATTGCAGCTCTGAGCAACCTCCGGCTGATTAGCGCCATCATCACGGCGTAATCTCCACCCTGCATTTCATCTCTTCTTTGTCTTCATTTTTCACGCTTTCCTATTTCCTTGTATCTCTATTTTTCCGCCTCCTCCTCCACCGCCTCCTTTCCTACATTTGCTCCTTGTTTTTTCCGTTATTGTTGGTGGTTATCGTCATCGTCATCTTCATTGTCATTGTCATCGTTATCGTTATCATTATCATTATCACCATCGTCATCACCATCGTCATCATCATCATCATCATCATCATCATCATCATCATCATCATCATCATCATCATCATCATCATCATCATCATCATCATCATCATCATCATCATCACGATACCATCACCATCATCACCATCAAGATATCTGCTTATCGCTAGTACTGTTCTAGCGCCCCCGGCCTGCAGCTGCTGGTTTTAGTACCAAAGCCTTTACAATTGCAACTGCTCTTTCTCCTCCTCCTGTGTTTTCTCCTCTTGCTCCTCCTCTCTCTCGCTGTTTTTTATTATTGCTTTGTGTTGCTGTTCTTCTTTTTCTTCTCTTTCACCTTCAGGCTCATCCTCCTCCTCGTTATAGTCGTCCTCCTCCCCTTCTTCTTCTTCTTCTTCTTCTTCTTCTTCTTCTTCTTCTTCTTCTTTTTCTTCTTTTTCTTCTTCTGCTGCTGCTGCTGCTGCTGCTGCTGCTCCTGCTCCTCCTCCTCCTCCTCCTCCTCCTCCTCCTCCTCCTCCTCCTCCTCCTCCTCCTCCTCCTCCTCCTCCTCCTCCTCCTCCTCCTCCTCCTCCTCCTCCTCCTCCTCCTCCTCCTCCTCCTCCTCCTCCTCCTCCTCCTCCTCCTCCTCCCCCCCTCCTCCTCCCGTTCCATATTCACCAGTTTTATCATCTTTCTTCCGAGGAGCTTAATATGAAAAACTAGTATTCGTTTAAAGTGGCGATATTGTTCCTCTTGTTCGAGTTTGTTTGTTAGAGCTTCTGTTCATGTCATTGCCTTCTTGTTTCTTGTTGAGTCTGTTCTTGACTGTTTTATATTCGCGTGAATTATTATATTTATTTGTTTATTTATTTTTTTATGGCTCACCTTTTGTCTTTCTCTATTTCTCTCGTCCTTTTTTCTCTTTCTTTTATCTTAGTCCCCCCTTTCTCTTCTCGTCTTCTCTCCCGCTTTCTCTCTTCCTCTCTCCGTCTCTTTCCCTCTTCCCCTCTTCCTCTCTCCCTCTCTTCCCCCCACCTCTCTCCTCTCTCTCCTCTCTCTCTCTCTCTCTCTCTCTCTCTCTCTCTCTCTCTCTCTCTCTCTCTCTCTCTCTCTCTCTCTCTCTCTCTCTCTCTCTCTCTCTCTCTCTCTCTCTCTCTCTCTCTCTCTCTCTCTCTCTCTCTCTCTCTCTCTCTCTCTCTTCTCTCTTTCCTCTCTCTCTCTCTCTCTCTCTCTCTCTCTCTCTCTCTCTCTCTCTCTCTCTCTCTCTCTCTCTCTCTCTCTCTCTCTCTCTCTCTCTCTCTCTCTCCTCTCCCGTTCGCTCGGTAAGAGTGCTGTCGTTCCCTTTTTCTCATTCCATTGTTGTCATATGAAAAAATTCGTTTGCGATTATTCTGTCGGGTGTGTTTCAAGGTCCGTTCGCCAATATCACGTTCCTGTTTTATTCGCAAGGCACGTGTTTTATACATGTATTTATTTATCATTATTATTGTTATTTTCATTTGTGTAGCGTCCTCGCCTAGCAATCTTGCTGACCCGCGTTCAATGCCCGCATCTCCGCGAGTGGATGGTGGCCCCGGCCATTCCTTTCACACAAGGAGTAATTTGGAGGACAATAAACAGTCACAAGAGCCTGTCACAGCAAACCCGAAATTATTAGTATTATAATCATTATTATTATTATTATTATTATTATTATTATTGTTGTTGTTGTTGTTGTTGTTGTTGTTGTTGTTGTTGTTGTTATTTATTATCATTGTTATTTATTATCATTGTTATTATTATTATTATTATTATTATTATTATTATTATTATTATTAGTAGTAGTAGTAGTAGTAGTAGTAGTATCATTATTATTAGGGCAAGCAGGGACGAGGTAGAAGGGGAAGGGTGAGGGCTATGGAATAGGGAATAGTGAGCAGGGAATGGGAATAAGTAACCGGGAAGAGGAAGAGGAAGAGGAAGAGGAGGAGGGGGGTAAGGGATAAGTTGGGATAGAGAAGTAAAGGGGATGGGGGCTGAATGGGGGAGAGGAGATTAAGATGTTCATGGGAAGGGGGGGGGGATGGGGAGAGTGGAGGTAGAGAAGTAAGGAGGGGGGGTGGAATGGGGAGAGTGGAGGTAGAGAAGTAAGGGGGGTGGAATGGGGAGAGTGGAGGTAGAGAAGTAAGGGGGGGGGAATGGGGAGAGTGGAGGTAGAGAAGTAAGGAGGGGTGGAATGGGGAGAGTGAAGGT
>NC_051411.1:27393186-27395686 GCF_015228065.2 Penaeus monodon
AGTACGTGGTAGGGTCCCAGTTCCTTTCCACGTAGAGTGCCGGTGGACCTTTTAGGTAATCATTCCTCTCTATTTATCGGGCTTGGGACCATCCCTTGACTTGGGCTGGCTTGGCCACCCAGTGCTAGGTAGCAATCAGGTGAAGTTCCTTTGCCCAAGGGAACACGCGGCCGGTCGGTGCCCTCCGAACCCTCGAATTCAGATTGCCTTTGTGACAGTGCTTGAGTCTACGCTCTAACCATTCGTCCACGCGCGGCCTTGACGAGCATGGGGCTTCCATGTTTTTTTTTTTTTCCTTAGCGAATTTAGAGCGGTTTTTTGCCATTGCCTTCCCGCCTCGGTGGTTTTTATCGAGTCACCATCTCTTTTTTAAACCCGCACTGACTTGAGCTGGCTTTGGCCACCCAGTTGCTAGGCAGGCAATCGAGGTCAGTTCCTTGCCCAATGGAAAACAACGCGCCGGCCGGTGACTCTAACCCTCGAACTTCAGATTGCCGTCGTGACAGTCTGTAGTCGACGCTCTAACCATTCGGCCAACGCGGACCCCATATATATAGTATATATATATATATATATATATATAGATATATATATATATATATATACTATCATATATGATATATATATATCTATCTACACATATACATACATATGCATATATACCATCCATATGCATACTACCTACATATACATACATACATACATGCATATACATGCATACGTACATACATGCATCCATATCCATACATCCTACATACTACATACATACTACATACATACTACATACATACATACATACATACATACATACATTCATATACAACATACTTTTATTCTATAATATATATATAGATATATTATATATATTATATATATATCTATATATATATATATATATATTCATTTTTAGAATCAACAGTGTTCATATCGCCTAATGCTGAAGAAGGTGTGAATGCTAGAGATGTATTTCTGTTGCTGTTACTAATATATTGTCATTATCATCATAACTGTTTTTTTATTATTATCATTTGTATAATTCTTATTATTTTTCTTACCATTATTATTATTATTATTATTATTATTATTATTATTATTATTATTATTGTAATTATTATTATTATTATTATTATTATTATTATTGTCATTATTGTCAATGTAAATATTTCTCTCTCTATCTCTCTCTCTCTCTCTCTCTCCGTCTTCTCATCTCTCAAATCTCCGTCCTCTCGTCTCTCTCTCTCGTCTCTACTCTTTCTCTCTCTCTCTCTCTCTCTCTCTCTCTCTCTCTCTTCTCTCCTCTCTCCTCTCTCTCCTCTCTTCTCATCCCTCCCCCTCTCTCTCCTCCTCCTCCGCATCCTCTCTCTCACTCTCTCTCTCTCTCTCTCTCCTCCATTCTTCTCTCTCTCTCTCCTCTCATTCTTCTCTCTCTCTCTCTCTCTCATTCTTCTCTCTCTCTCTCCTCTCTCGTCTCTCTCCTTCTTCTCTCTCACTCTCTCTCTCTCTCTCTCGCATCCCCCCCCTTCTCTCTCTCCTTCCCCCTCTCCTCTCTCTCTCTCCTCCTCTCTCTTCTCTCTCTCTCCCTCTCCTATCTCTCCTCTCTCTCTCTCCTCTCTGCCTCTCTCTCCTCATCTCCCTCTCTCTCTCTCGTCTCTCCGTCTCTCTCTCTCTCTCTCTCTTCTCGATCTCCTCTTCTCTCTCTCTCCCTCCTCTCTCTCTCTCATAGCGTCGTCGTTGTTGCCAAGACTCAGGACGTAGAATTGGGGGGCGGGGGAGGGTAAACCGGATCTTATTAATGTCTAACCCTTGTCTTCCTCTCTCCCTCCCCCCCTTTCTTTCTCCTTCATATCGCTCTGCCACCCCCAACCCCCCATACATGCGCACCCTTTCTCCCGCATCGGTCCTTGAAACCAGTTTTTTGTGTGTGCTTTTGTTGTGTTTTTTGTTCATTAGTCTCCCCCCTCCGACAAACAAATTTATATTCCCTAAGAGACCGCAGGCAGAGGCAAACAAACAAGCAAACAAATATAGAGGTGAAAAATAAAATAAAGAAAGAAACAAACATATAGACAAATGTAGATGACAGACAAACAAACAAACATAGAAGACAGACAGACAGGCAGACATGTAAACCGAGAAAGAGAGGAAGTGAAACAATGAAACAAACAAAACAGATATCAAGCAAATGCGTAGACGACAGGGCAGACAGACAGCTTAGGCCTCGAACACTAACTGTTTCTATGTCTATCGCCCCCCCCCCCCCCCGGCGGTAGGGTTAAAAATGGGTGGAAATGAAAGTGAGAGGGAGATGGCTTGAGAGGGAGTGGTGGGGGGGGGTGTTAAGAGGGGGGGTAGGGGGGGAAAGGATTAGACGGAGGGTATAGAGGGAAGGTGTGTAGAATGAGCGTGTAAAGGTAGGAGTGTAGGAGGGAGGGAGAGAGAGAGAGAGAGAGAGAGAGAGAGAGAGAGAGAGAGAGAGAGAGAGAGAGAGAGAGATCGAGGG
>NC_051411.1:27398186-27403186 GCF_015228065.2 Penaeus monodon
TCTTGTCCTTTCCTTCTTCCCTTCCCTTCCCTGTTAAACATCACCTTTTACTGCTCCTCCACCTTCTCCATCTCCTCCCTCGTTCCCATGAACTAGTTAGATAAACACACTGATAAGGTGATAACAATTGAGACAGCGAGCGGTAGAAGAGGATGGGGGGGGGGCGAAGACGTATGTAAAACTTTGCATTTCGATAAGAGGAGCTGTTGTGTTTGTTTTTTTGTGTGTGTGTGTGTGGTGGTGTGTGTGTGTGTTGTGTGGTGTGGTGTGTGGTGTGTGTGTGTGTGTGTGTGGTGTTTTTTATTTTATTTTTTTTAATATTTTTTTATATTTATTTATTTATTCATTTGTTTATTTATATAGCCAGTGCAAGTGTTCCATTTGGTGTCTTGCAAATTCTGAACTTTCTTAGAAAATGAGAAGGTAGAGAAATAAAAGAGAATGAACTTAAACCAGATTCTGTAAACACGCGGGATGTCGAGAGCGGAGAGTTTGGCTGTTCGACCGGAAAAATCAGTTCGGAATTTTTAAATTTCCTTTTCTCCTTCAGTTTTTTTTCTTTCTTTTCTTTTTTATATCCTCGAGCTTTCTCTCTCTCTCTTTCACTCTTTCTCTCTTCTACTTTCTCCCGTGATATGCACGTTCGAGAACACGAGGGAACAAGTTGAAGAAGGTTGAAGAAAAGTAAATTAAAAGAGAACCAGTTTTCTTCAAGAGGAAAAGCAACGGTTTCGTGTTTCTTACTTTTCTTAAGCTGTCTGGTATTTATTTTTTTTGTTTTACTTATTGCACTCTTTCTCTCTACTTATATATCGTCCTTGTTCTTTTTTTTCTCTTCTTTCTCCGTCATTTTTTTTTCCTCTTACTCTTCCCCCTCTGTTTCTTTCTCTTTCTCTCTTACTCGTTCTCGGTCCTTTTGGTCACTCTCTTACTCGCTTTCTCTCTTGTTTTATTCGTTCTTTTATTCACTCAATCACTTTCGCTCTCTCACCCCCCACCTCGCTCTCACCCCACTCTCCCCTCACTTGCTTCCCAAACCCTCACCCTCACTCTCACTCTCGCTCTCACCCTCACTCTCGCTCTCACCCTCACTCTCACCCTACTTCTCACCCTCCCTCTCCCCCCACTCTCCCTCTCCCCCTCACCTTTACCCTAATTCTCACTCTCACTCTCGCTCTCACTCTCACTCACCTTTACCCTAATTCTCACTCTCACTCTTACGCTAACGGTAGATCTCACTCTCACTCACTTAATGATTTCGAAATTGAATTTGTTACCCCATAGAGAAATTTTGTTTAAACTCAGTTTCGATAAGTAAGTTTGAATATTATTTAAAAAAATGATTGATTAAGATGTAGATAGCTAGATAGATAGGTAATTAGGGGGGGAAAAGGTCTTTTTTCATACCCATATGCTTTTTCGTGATGACCGCATTTTTTTATTATTTAATTATAATTTTTTTTCCCCTCCCCCTCTTTTTGTTCCCAGCGCTACCCCTTTTTTGAAAGGAATTCCTTCGCCTGGGGTCCGACGAGGCGAAAGTGTCGGGGGAAAGGGGGGGAGGGGGGAGGGGGGGGGAAGAGGGGAGGGGGGAGGGGGGGAAGAGGGTAGCCGTTATGGCCAGGGGGGGGTGGGGGGCGGGAGAAGGCTACCCGTTATTCGAGTCCCGAGGATACAAACCCGGATGCCCGGAACCATTCCCGTAACCCGGTTTGGGTATCTGGAAGATGGGGTTAGAGGGGGCGGGGCTGGGAGGGCCGGGGGCGAAGCTGCTGTTGGTGTGTGTGTGGGGGGGGGAGGAGGGGGGTTTCTCTGCGAAAAGAAACACCAAACACACACAAACACTAACACACACAACAGCACACACCACAACCACACCACACGCACATACACACAACACACACACACACACACACACACACACAAACAGAGAGAGAGAGGAGAGAGGAGAGGAGAGAGAGAGAGAGAGAGAGAGAGAGAGAGAGAGAGAGAGAGAGAGAGAGAGAGAGAGAGAGAGAGAGAGAGAGAGAGAGAGAGTCTCCTGTTTGCATTCGTTGAAATTATAGAGTAAACGGGGGAAGAAGAAAAGCAAAACATAAACAAAAGGTGGGCTTGCGAAGGGGGGGGGGAAGTTAAACAAGGAAAAAGAAAGTTTGTCTCCTTTTTTGGCTGTTTTTATTTTGCGTGCTCTTTGTATTTTCATTCTTCGCTTCTCTTTTTTATTCTTTTTAATTTCTTAAACGCCGCATGAAATTTCATTAGTCTCTCTCTCTCTCTCTCTCTCTCTCCTCTCTCTCTCTCTCTCCTCTCTCTCTCTCTCTCCTCTCTCTCTCCCTCTCTCTCTCCCTCCCTCCCTCCCTCCCTCCCTCCCTCCCCCTCTCCCTCCTTCCCCCCTTTCTCTGTCTCTTGCTCTCGTTCTTTTGTCTCTCTATTTCTCTCCCCGTCTGCCTCTAATTGTCTGCCTCGTTTGTCGATTCATTTGTTTAGTACCGTTTAGAAACATCCCCCCCCCTCGCCTCCCGATTCGTGTAAGCTTCCCCTCCCCCCCCCTCACCTCATCCCTCCATCTTACCCCCCCCCCCTACGCAGCGCCCGTTGTGTGAAGGCGAGCGAGAGAATGTCATGCACATTTCTTGTTGCCGTCATGAGGTGCATGTGTGAGTGAGATGTGTGTTTTGAGAGGTAGTATTTTTGTATTACCGTTTGGATGTATCTCTCTTTTTCTTTTTCTTTCTCACTCTTTTCTCTTTCTTTTTCTCTTTCTCACTCTCACTCTCCCTCTCCCTCTCACTCTCACTTTCCCTCCCACTCTCCCTCCCCCCTCCCCCTCCTTTTCTCTCACTATCTTTCATTCCATCTTCTCCATCTCTTTCCTCCCTTCCTTCTTCACCTTCTTCTTCTTCTCCTCCTCCTCCTCCTCCTCCTCCTCCTCCTCCTCCTCCTCCTGTATTATGCGGAAAAGGAAGAATGGTGGAGTCAATTCGTGTCACTTTCCCCCGTCACACTCCTTCGCACTCCGTCACACTCACACGCCGCTCCACTCGTCACCCACTCCCACCCTTCACCCCCCTTCCCTTCCTCCCCCACTTTCCCTACACGTCGACCCCCCCCCACTCCAACCCCTTCACTGTCACTCTCTCCACTCCTCCTTCCCTCACTATCACTCTCAAATCTCCCCCCCTCCCTCCTCCTCCTTCTCACCGTCACTCTCTAACCTCCCTCTCCCTCTCCTCACCTTCACTCGCCCCTCCCCTTCCCCTCCCTTTCATCTCCCCCCCTCCCCCTTCCCCTTCCCCTTCCCCTTCCCTACTACCCCTCACCGTCACTCTCGCCCCCTCCCCCTCCCCACTTTCATTCTCACTCTCACCCTGTAGGATCGCGCTCACAGCTCATTGAAGCTCTATGGCGTGGCGTTCGTTCGTACGTGTGTTGCAGTGGTTTGTTTTTCACTGTTCTGGTGTTCTTTTTTTCCCCTTTTTTTGATCGTTCCTACATTATAAATCGTTATTTTGTTTTAGTGAATGGAGAACAGAGAAGTGGAACGTTACGATCCGTATTTTTTTCCCCCGATTTAGTTTCTTCTCGTTGTTTTCATTGTTTCTTTCTTCTTCTTCTTCTTCTTCTTCTTCTTCTCTTATTATTATTATTATTATTATTATTATTATTATTATTATTATTATTATTGTTATTATTGTTATTATTTTACCTTATTCTATTTGTTTCGAATCTGTTGGTTTTTTCCTTCATTTCTTTTCGTTTGTCTTTAAAGAAAATTCATATATATATTTATGTATATATATTTTTAATTAACTTTTTTTCTTTCTTTTTTCTTTCTTTGTAATTCGTTTTGTTTCCTTCCGTTGTGATTGGCCGTTTGCGTGCCGTTAGAACGCAGGGAGGATAGCATGTGCGTGATAGAATGAAGGAAGTTTGGGCGGATCATGGAACGGATTGGAAGAGGGAGGGAGGGAAGATGATGTGGAGGGAGGGAGGGAGGAAAGGGGGAATGAAAGAAGAGCAATAGTGAGAGAGAGAGAGAGAGAGAGAGAGAGAGAGAGAGAGAGAGAGAGAGAGAGAGAGAGAGAGAGAGAGAGAGAGAGAGAGAGAGAGAGAGAGAGAGGAAGAAAGAAAGAAAGAAAGAAAAAGAGAAACAAAACAAAACAAAACAAAAAAAAAGAGATAAAAAATCTAGTGTGTCATTTACAAACGAATTTCAAGTAATAGTATCCTGTGTTCAAGTGCTTCGGTTTTTGCGATTTGCTTTATGTTTTTGTGTTTTACCTCCTGTAATGTTTTGTGAAGAGCCTTAGTGTTTTGTTGTCTGATAAAATGTTATTTATCGAACACAAAGGAAAAACCTGTTATATAACTTTAAACTGTGTTGCAAAATAAACACGTGAATGAATGAATAAACAAATAACATGGAAGTGTCTGAACGAAGAAATTAAGAAAATTATTGAATTATGTGAAAGAAAAGATGTGAATAATATTTTTTATATTTTTTTTGTCTCTTTTATCAGTGCATGTTTCAGGGAAGTGCACAGAGTGAAAAATTGAAACGAAGGCCTTTACGAGAAGGAGAGAAAATAATAGTAACTGATATTATATGACCTTGATGGTGATTATACCTGTTCTCTCGTCATCGCCGTCTCCTACTCCTCCTCTTCTTCCTCTTCTACGTAGTATTCATCCTTGTTCTCCTTCTCCTCTTTGTCTCAACCGACAAGTGGTATAAATACAAGGAGATAGAGAGAAACAGGAAAAGTGAGAAAGAGAGGAGAGGTTAAAATAGGAAGTAAAGGAAAGGAGACATAAAGAGAGAGAGAGAGATAACGGAAGGAAGGAGAAGGAAAGAAGCAAAGAGGAGAAACGAAGGAAGGAGGAAGGGAAGGCCAGCTAAAAGAGGCGAGAAAGGTCATCAGAAAGGCCGAGAGGGGAGCGAGTGCATGCCGCCGTTGCCCGTGTCGTTGGGGTCGGATTCGACAGCTGGTCGTGGAGGG
>NC_051411.1:27410686-27428186 GCF_015228065.2 Penaeus monodon
GTGTAAGGTCACTCGGAATAGGAGGAAGTGTTGCAGAAATGTGGAGTGGGAGGTCTTGTGTATCTTAAATCTGTCCTTTCTTGTGTGTCTCCCTTTGTCATCGCTCTCTTTTGTGTTCCGTTTGTTTGTCTTTCTTTTTTCATGCCTTTTCTTGTCTGCTCTCCCTCTCTCTCTCTCCCCCCAACTCTCACCTCTCCTTCCTCTCTCTTGGTCTCCTCTCCTCTCCCCCTCTCTCTCACTCTCCTCCTCTCTTTCATCTCCTCCCTCTCCTCCTCTCTCTTTTCCCCTTCCTCTCTCTCCTCTCCCCCTTGGGGGCTTTTTTCTCCTCTCTCTCCTACTCTTTTCCTCTCTCTCTTTTCCTCTTCTCTTTTTCTCTTCTCTCTCTCTCTTCCCCCCTCTCCTCTCTCTCTTCCTCTCTCTCTCTCCTCTCTCTCTTCTCTCTTTCTCTCTCTCTCTTTTGCTCTTTTTTTTTTTTCTCTTTTTCTCTCTCCTTTTCCCTCCTCTCTCTTTCCTCACTATCTTTCTCTCATCTCATCCCCCCTCCCCTTCTCTTCTCTCTTCCCCTCTCTCTTCTCTCCTCCTCCTCCTCTTCCTCCCTCCTCTTCTCTCTTTTTCTCTCTCTTTCCCCTCTTCTCTCTCTCTCCTCTCTCTCTCCCCCCCTTCTCTTCCTCTCTCCCCCCCCAGTCCCTAAACTCTCTCCCCTTTTCCCCTTCTCCCCTCTTTCCCTTCCCCTTCCCCCCCCTTTTTTCCCCCTTCCCCCTCCCTCCCTCTCTTCCCTCTCCCCCCTCCCTTTCCCTCCCCCCTCCCTCCCCCTCCCTTTTTCCCCGGGCCCCCTTTTTTCCTCCCAAAACCCAAAAAACTCGGGGCCTTCCTTTTTTAAAACCCCATCCCCTTTTCCCCAAAGGGAAAGAATTTTTAAAAACCTTGGGGGTTTTACCCCGGCCCAAGGGTTTTTTTTTTTTCCCCTTTTTTTTTTGGGGGGGGGGGGGGTAAGGCATGTGTTCGTTTACCATTTTCGTTGTCAGTGTGTGTGTTTTTCTCTTGTCTCTGTGTCTGCTTCTCTGCCGCCCTCCCTCCTTCTCTTCCTCCCTCTCTTTCTTCCTCTCTCTCTCCGTCTCTCTGATGATGATTATAGCGGTAGAAGTAATGAAGATATTAGCAGCGGCAGTGGTAGCAGTAGGTTGCTGCTGTTGCTGAGTGGTTATAACTCCATTGGCAGCTGTAATCGTTGTGGCTGTAATGGTATTTTGCAGAGCCGGCAGGAGCGGAAGCAACAGCAGTAGTAGTTACAAGTGCAGTTGTTCCTTCGCGGATGCAACTATCTATAACGCATTTTAGATATTTTCAATCTGTATTGCGGTTACAGTCTAAAGGAAGTGATGATAAGCACGTAAAACTTGGACCTTAGACAGTGGAGGGTTCTTAGCCAAACATCCTGGCGACCTTATGGGGGGAGGGGGTGGGGGAGGGGACTTGAGGATGCGGGGAAGGGAGGAGGGGCCTTTTGGGGGTGGGGGAGATGTTGGGGAAGGGGATGAGAGGTGGGGACGAGAGGGAGGGGGAGGGGAGAGGGGTCGCCGGCTGACCTCGTCCTCCCGCGTGTGTGTGTTAATCTAGGTCACATACCTTGGGATGAGGACGAAGGGTTTCAGGAGAGGAGGACAGAGAGCTAGTGGTACCTTTTTTATGTCTTTGTGTCTCTCAGTCCGTGTGTCTGTCGCTGCATGCTTGGTGTGTGTCTTTTACCAGAAGGAAATGTGTTTATATGGAGATATATAGAAAAGACAGGTGCGTGAGTGCAATGGTGTGACTCGGTGTCTTTGACCCTCTCTCCACCACCCCGCCCCCTCCCCGCCCCCTCCCCGCCCCCTCCCCCTGGCATCTTTCCCCCTTTGCCCGCCCCCCTCATCTCTCCCGTCCACCTGCAACCCCCCATCTCCCCCTTACCCCTTCCCTCCCTTCCCCTCTCCTTCGTCTCGCTTGGAAGACAACTTTCTCCCGCCGTGAGCTGAGGCGACGGCGGAGACCACGCCGCTGGAGGAGAAAAGCTGTGTGTGTGTGTGTGTATGTGTATGTGTATGTGTATTTGTATGTGTATGTGTATGTGTATGTGTATGTGTATGTGTATGTGTATGTGTATGCTTGTGCGTGCGCATCTGTGCGAACGGACGGACGGACGGTGAGAGAAAAAGGAGTAGGAAGTGTATGCGATATCAACGGGCGTTGTTTTTATTGTTCGTTTTTTTTATATATCTAAAAAAAAGTGAAAACGGAGTGAGGCTTTTTTTTATAGCAGGAGGGGGAGAAGGGTAGGGGGCTGGGGGCTGGGGGAAGGGGGAGGGGACAGCGTCACATCGCATCGCTTACAACAGAAAGACTCCCTCTCTCTCTCTCTTTATTTATTTATTCGTTTGTTTATCTCTCTCTCTCTCTCTCTCTCTCTCTCTCTCTCTCTCTCTCTCTCTCTCTCTCTCTCTCTCTCTCTCTCTCTCTCTCTCTCTCTCCCTCTCCCTCCCTCCCTCCCTCCTCCCTCCCCTCTCTCCCTCCCTCCCTCCCTCCCTCCCTCCCTCCCTCCCTCCCTCTCTCTCTCTCTTTGAACTAGATGCATGTGTCTGTGTGTGTGTTTTGGATTATTAAGAATTTTAACTCATTCAATTTTACATTTGAGGTGATGCGAGATGGGGGTAGGAGTGGAAATGGCTGAGGAGGGGGGTGATGAGGGGAAGAGGCAAATAAGGGAGGTTTGGATACGGAAGAAAGGAAGGGAAGGGTAAAGGGGAAGAGGGGTGGGAGGAGGAGAGGGAGGGAAGGGGCAAGGATAGGAAAATGGTAAAGGAAGAGGAGGGTAAAAGGGAGAAGGAAAAGGGAAGTCTCATCTGTTCTCCGTGTTTCATAAGTGTTCACCTTTCCTGTTCTTCTTCTTCGTGTTCTTCAATTTTCTCTTTTTTTTTTCTTTCTCTCCTATTTTTTCTGTTTTTCGAGGTCGACTTGGTTGTCTTCCTCTTCTCGCTTTACCCCACATTTTCGTCGTTTTCATTTAAATAATTTTATATTCAGTAAAGCTGCATATTAGATGATCCAATTTTTTAAAAATCTCTTATTCCCATTTTTTTTCTCTCTACCTTTTTTTTCCTCCCCCCCCCCTTGTCCATCATTCCATTCCATTCGTTCGTCTTCTTCCTTATTTTCTTGTTCTTCTTTTTCGTCTTGTACTTTTATTTTTATTTTTATTTTCATTCTCATTTTCTTGATTTTCATTCTCTTTGTTCTCCTCTCTTCTTCTTCTTCTTCTTCTTCTTCTTCTTCTTCTTCTTCTCTTTCCTCTCTTCCTTCTCCTATTCCCCTCCCCCCTCCCCTCCCCTCCCCTCCCCTCCCCTCCCCTCTCCCCTCCCCCTCCCTTCCCCTTTCCCCCTTCCTCCTCTTCCTCCTCCTCCTCCTCCTCCTCCTCCTCCCTCCTCCTCCTCCTCCTCCTCCTCCTCCTCCTCCACCCGCCTCCCCTCTCCTCTTTCTCACCCTTCACCCCCTACCCTCATTTTTCCTATTCATTTACCTATGTATCCTTCTATGTATATGCGTTTGTCCGTCTGTCTGTCTGTCTGTCTGTCTGTCTGTCTGTCTGTTCGTCTACATGTCTGTGTCTCTGTCTGTCTATCTGTCTGTTTGTCCGTCTGTCTACATGTCTGTGTCTGTCTGTCTGTCTGTCTCTGTCCGTCTACGTGTCTGTGTCTCTGTTTGTCTGTCTGTCTGTCTGTCTGTCTGTCCGTCCGTCCGTCCGTCTACATGTCTATCTCTGTCTGTCTGTCTGTCTGTTCGAGACTCTTGGTCAGGAGAGTTAATCAACTGGTTTAAAGGGGCTTGATTAGCCATGGGAGATAGAAAGGACTTTTTCTTTTCCTTTCTTGTCTTCATTTTTTTCTGTGATTTTATTGGTCTTGAATGTTGCTTTGATTTTATTGTTTGTCTTGTTCTTCGTGTTCTGCTCTTTCTTTGCTTTATTTTTGTCCCGTCATCCTCTTTTCTCTCCTCTCTGCTGCCCTTACTTTTGCCTTCCTTGCCTCCTTGTCCATTCCTTCCCTCCCTTCCTTCTTTACTGTCTTCCTTTCTCAGTCTTCCCTCCCTCCTTTTTTCCTTTGTTCGTTCGTTCGTTCGTCGTCCGTCCGTCCCTCCGTCCCTCCGTCCCTCCGTCCCTCCGTCCCTCCCTCCCTCCCTCCCTCCCTCCCTCCCTCCCTCCCTCCCTCCCTCCCTCCTCTCCTCTCTCTCTCTCTCTCTCTCCTCCTCTCTCTCTCTCTCTCTCTCTCTCTCTCTCTCTCTCTCTGTGTCTCTCTCTCTCTGTGTCTCTCTCTGTGTGTCTCTCTCTCTCTCTCTCTGTGTCTCTCTCTCTCCCAGTGTTTCCTTGCTTCCACACCCTTCTTAAACCCCTCTCCCTCCTTTGCCTCCGTCTCCATCCCTACTCCCATCTTTATCGCTCCCTACTTTCCTCCTTCCTTCTCTCCCTTTTTTACCCCTCCACTTCTTTACCACTCCCTCCCCTCATCCCTCTGCCCCTTCCCCTCCTCCCTCTCCCTTTCCCTCCCCCCTTCCCTCCCCCCTTCCCTCCCCCCTTCCCTCTCCCCTCTCCCCTTCCCTCTCCCCCACCTGGCTTTCTAACCCGTTATCCGTCTCTCTCGGGTCCTCGTAGTCTGGAAGGGAAAGTCAACGGAGGCCCGGTAGTAGAGAGGGGGGGGTGCACTACGAGAGTTGGCCTGGATCTCTCTTTCTCGTTTGGTGGTGGATATTGTTGGCTTTTGCGCTCTTACTGAACAACCCTTTCTCTCTCTTTTTCTTGTGTGTGTGTGTGTGTGTGTGTGTGTGTGTGTGTGTATATGTATGTATGTATGTATGTATGTATTTATTTATGTGTGTATGTATATATGTGCGCATGTATTTATGTATGTATGGTCTGTATGCATGCATGCATGTATGTATGGTATGTATGTATGTATTTATGTATGTATGTATGCATGATGTATGTATGTATGTATGTGTGCGCTCTCTTCGCCCCCCCCCCTCCTCATTAGACAGCACAGGGAAGACCTCACAGCTTGGACCTTGGCACGGTCACAAGTTCCAGGAATGAGCGCCGTGGTGAACACCCTGACCTTGTTGCATACGGCATGCAGATCAGAGCATCAGCACGCCATAATCAAGCGGCAGTGAGGGAAAGGAAGAGTAGGATATGATTTCGACGCGGGGCTAAGGTTGCCGGTGATAGAGGGTTCATTGCAGTGGTTACGATTGGATGTCTCTTCTGGGGATTTTTCTCTGATATGAATGCAGTTACTCTGAAGAAAGGGAGAGAAAGAGGGCAGGAGGTAAGGGGGATAGGAGAGGAGGAGGAAATGAGTAAAGGGAAAATATAAGAGAATGGAGAAAAGCAAAGGAGAGAGAGAGAGAGAGAGAGAGAGGGGGGGGGGGTTGAAGAAAAAGAAAGAAAGACAAATGGATGAACAGACAGATATGTAAATATCTAGAAATACATATGATTTTTAATGTATTTTGAAATTTGAGTGTACACATAGGCATTATTATGAGAAAAAGCTAAATGAAATTCAGTATCCTGAGTGAAAGCTAAGACGTTTGAATTGTCATACTGCAGTACCAGGAGTCAGAATGTTGTATGCGAGTTCGGTTGTTTTAACAGGTTTTTTAATGAGAGGGATTTTTAACCAGCTTTAACCCTTAAAGGAAACTTCAGAGCTACATGTGAATGCAGAATGGAAAGACTTTTTTGTGTACTTATATATTTTAACTTGAATTGTTCTACTTTTGATAGTTCTAACATGGATAATTAATTTTTGTTTCTTTTTTGTAACTTTGTTCATCTGGTGTTCATTTGTAGATTCCCCCATTTTGTCCTTTAAGAGCTAATTAGTGGTTTTCATTGAGTTCCCGAAAAGTATCATCAGTTGGAACTGCAAGGTTTTCTTTATTAGAATCTGTATGTGAGAAGCAGAGACTTCAGTGGCACCCAATAGCGTACTATTGTAAGGGGAGATTAAAATTATTTCCTTTATGTAATTCCTTGCTCCACTTTATGGAGCCCATCACTTTCTCCCCATTGTTTTGCACGTACCAGTACCCTAGCTGTTGATACAACCTTTAATGTATGTCTGGGCGTTCTGGTCACAAGCTCATTTCTCTTGTATAATCATTATTTTTCTTCATAGCACTTTTTTTGCTTAGGTGATCTTTCTTCTCTTTTGTACTGTTTTAAGCCTTGGAAATAAGGCATTTAGTCCTCTATAGTAGAAATTATATTGATAATAGTATGTAATATATACTTAACTTGGTGTATTCATCCGCACTCTTTATGCATTGCAGATCACTGAACTTAGAACAAGAGGCCAGAGAAAGGGAGTCAGAAAAGGAGAGGAACAAATTACTTGGAATCGCCACACCAGCTTCATCTAACGACAACAGTACGTGCAGAATTGTTTCCATAGTGATTCTAGTTCTGAATATTGCATCTATATGCTATGGTTATATGATGTATGTGATTATGATATGAATTCTCAAGCAGGTTGTTGTGTTTGATCTGTTCTATATTTTTGTTATATTGTAAATGTGAATCAGATTGTTGTCATATTGATGTGATATGTGTGATCATAATTCCCTTTTCCTCCCCTTTGTATAAATTCTAGTGAAAAAAGTAGCTGTCTTGAGATGCGAATACCAGGATTTTCTCTAATGCAGATGTGCTTGGCTTTTAGCTAATCTATTCTCAACAGATGTACAGACGCTGGACATGATGCAGGCACTGTGTTTGCCTGTAGGGGCATCTGTGTCCCTCCTCATCATGTTCTTCTTCTTTGACTCCATGCAGATGCTCTTTGCTGTCTGTACTGCAAGTGAGTCCAGATTACTTTGTGTAGTTATACACTTTGGATAGTTAGATATTAGGAGGTAGATGTATAGATTAATTGATTGGTAGATAGATTGGCAGATACATACATACATACATACATACATCATACATACATACATCATACATACATACATACATACATACATACATACATACATACATGCATGCATGCATGCATGCATGCATACATGCATACATACATACATACATACATACATACATACATACATACATGCATGCATACATACATACATACATACATACATACATACATACATACATACATACATACATACATACATACATACATACATACATGCACACATCTGTACATAGATGGGAAGATAGGTAGCTAGACAGATATATAAATATAAGTGTGGATACACTGTACATTCCTATGTATAGTCTTGGCTAAAGCTTGTATATGGCTTGTGTGCCAGAGATCAAATTCAGCCCTAAAATCCTTGGCTGTAATATTATACATCCTGCCATTTAAGGTTTAAGGAGAGAGATAAGTAGTTTCCTTGATATTCATTTGGTGTATTGATATTGATAGATTTGGTTTGTTTGTATCTGTTATCAGTTTTGAAAAAATAAGATTATGGAGTGTAGAAATAGAAGTAAAGTACATCAGCAATTCTGACTTAATATTAAGCTTGCAAAAAAAAGAAAAAAAATATTGTAGGAATCAATGCTGCAAGGAAGTCATTTACATAATTATATACCTATTTTACCTTTGTTTACAGTTATAGCTACAGTGGCACTAGCGTTCCTTTTGCTGCCTATGTGTCAGTACATCATCAGACCGTGTTCTGATAACAAAAAGTAGGTTGGACGTGATTTATCAAGGTTTGGTTATTGACCTTACTGAATATTTTCAGTAAAAGTATGTGTAGCTCTGGTTGAATTTTGGATATTACTATTATTATGAAGTTTCAATGTTATTTACATTGCTTTTTATTATATTTTGTCAGAATTAAAAAAAAAATTCCATTTGGATTCACAGATTCAATAATTAAAAGAAACTAAAAAGAAAGATATTGATGAAAGAATTAAAGGGAATGCAAATAAAATTAGTTAATGTTCAGACTCCTCTGATACTTGTACTCTTTCGACAGAATATCATTTGGTGTTTGCGGAAGGTTCACAGGAGCGGAGATCATGGCCTTCTGCCTGTCTGTGTCCATCGTTTGCATTTGGGTCATGACGGGTCACTGGCTTCTCATGGATGGTAAGTGTGTGCGTATTTGTGATTGTAGACTGATGAGAGGGTAAGGTTATATAGGTAACAGAGTGTAAATTCAATATTAAAAAGTCAGGAACTTATTGGAACTCTTCATTTGCTGATGAATCTTATGATTTTTGTGTGTGGGAAAGGGTTTATGATTGTCTTAGCACATATCAGAAGGAGAGATATTCTATTACTTAAAACCATCTTCTCACTCAATCACAGCAATGGGAATGGGGCTGTGCGTCGCCTTCATCGCGTTTGTGCGGCTGCCTAGCCTAAAAGTGTCCACACTGCTCCTGACTGGACTTCTGGTATATGACGTTTTCTGGGTGTTCTTTTCCTCGTATGTGTTCAACGCCAACGTCATGGTGAAGGTGTGTTAAAGAGAGGAGAATTGAGGCTTGTTTAGACTTTATAATGACCAAGTACTTCTGCTTGTGTTACATTTTCAATGATGTCAGTGAATTATGTAGATATTGTTATCTTTACTACTTGCTGCATTTAGTAAAAAATTGCTAAAGTAAGATAAAATAACTAGTTGTTGCATTTAGAAGAAAAAATCTCTCACCAGCAGATAAGCTGACAGTAGCAACATTTCCTATCACCCTCTCTTCTCACCCCCATAGGTTGCAACTCGCCCAGCGGAAAACCCAGTGGGAGTGATGGCACGCAAGCTCCACCTGGGCAGCGTGGGACGAGAGGCCCCCAAGCTCTCCCTGCCTGGCAAACTGGTCTTCCCGTCAATGCACAACACCGGCCACTTCTCCATGCTGGGCCTTGGGGACATTGTGAGTGCTCCCACAGGCCTCTCTGATTGGGTCTGGGCTTTTTGGATGTTCTCTTAGGAATACTGGGGCCTAGGAATGTTGATCCCCAGTTTTTTCTTGTATTGCTACCATCATATTGGATTAACTCAGTAGATAGAAGATTACCAGGTTAGTTAAAATCCAGATGCAGAATTATATCCTCATGCTGATGCTGATGTGTGATATTTACAGGTAATGCCAGGCCTCCTGTTGTGTTTTGTGCTCCGATATGATGCCTACAAGAAGGCTCAGCTCTTATCGGCAGAAGCGGGTGTACCACCACCTTCTAATTTGAATAAAATAAGGTAAGTATAGAAGACAATAAAAGATATAGCACCAGAGATTGAATTTTAAGCAGGAAATTGAAGTGATTCAGTGGAGAAAAATAAGACTTGAATAAAATGTTAGTGTTAGATTCTGATTGCCAGAAAGGTATATTTTTTTCTTTTTTAGTGTTATAATAAAACATTATAGTGATTATATATTTTGTATGATGTAAGAAAAAGATTGAAGACATTATATGAAAAAAAAAAACAGCAATGGAAGTGTGACATTGATGATTGTTGTTATTATTGTTGTTGTTCTAGCCACTATCAGTTTGCCCCCCCCCCTTCCTACCCCTGTTTTATATTTGCTCCTGTTTCTGTACAGCTACTTCCACTGCTCCCTCATTGGCTACTTCCTGGGCCTGTTGACAGCAACAGTGTCATCTGAAGTTTTCAAGGCTGCGCAGCCAGCCCTGCTCTACCTCGTACCCTTCACGCTGTTGCCCCTGCTCACCATGGCTTACCTCAAGGTATGGGTCTCTTGTCACTTTTGCATCATTTTTGTGGCTTATTTTTTATTATTATTATTATTATTATTATTATTATTATTATTATTATTATTATTATTATATATATATATATATATATATATATATATATATATATATATATATATATATATATATATATATATTTTTTTTTTTTTTTTTTTTTTTTTTTTTTTTTTTTTTTTTTTTTTTTTCAATTTTCAACCATCACAGATCTTTGTTTATTAGTGTGTTTATTGTGCTATATATAATCCCTAAATCATGACAAAGTTTAGAACCTTAACTGCAAGCAACACAAAAAAATGTGTTTATTTGATGAACTTTAATACACAATTATCTTAGCTCTAATTGTTCTAATCTGAACATTTCTAATATGGATATTTTGAACTTAATTAAGGAAGAAAAGGCATTACTCCGAATCTGGTGAGCAACTTACATATTTGATATTTATAATTCATATTTTCCCAGGGTGACTTGCGGAGAATGTGGAGCGAGCCGTTCATCATCCAGACACAGAGCAAGAACATGGACGTGTGACTCAGGATGAAGCTTAGTGTGTAGTCATAAGTGTGCGTTATTTTGGTTGGTCAATCGGTTTTCATGCACTCACAATGCAGAAGTGACAGCAGAGTGTCATAGCTATTTGATCCAAGCTTCTGAGAGATTCTGGGCTGTGCAATCGTATTTTTCCGTGAAAACTGAAAAAAAAGGAAAAAAGAAAAGAAAGAAGTTGTAGTTTAGTGTCATGTGGAAAGTCAGAGTGCTCGATGTTGCACTGGACAATAATACTGAACTTCCTTGGAAGATAATGAATAAGATATAAAAACAAATAAACAGTGATTGTCTTTCCAGTATAATAGATGTCATAAAATAGTATAATAATGATAAAAAAAGATTGTAGAATAGTATTGATTCAAAAGGAAGTGGAAAAAGTGAACTAAAAAAATAAAAAAAAGAAGGAAAATAAATTTAAACTTCCATGCCTTTAAACACAGTAGGATTGTGTTTCTGTATGTACAATATTTAGTAATGTTTTCTTAATGGTACTGTTGAGCTGGATAGAACGAAGCCCACCATTTTAACGATGAAAAAGAAGAATATTTTGTAAATTTGAAATTCTTCTTTAAGAGACAATTGTGATAGAGACACTGTGGCTCGACTGGTCAGGTGCAGTTAGGATACCTTTACCAAGCAGGCACTTCCTTCTGCTTCTTGTAGGTCTTAGTTGCTTGCATCCTGTGGAAACGCACAATCACACGGTCCTACGGTTCTGCGGTGCGTCAGTTGGTTTCGTGAATACATTCATTTGTGAGTGTCTGCGAAATCGCGTAACCACCCTACCCTTTACCCACCTCCCCATCTACCTTCAACTCCTCAGTTCCCAAACCTCCTCTTTCCCCTTCCTTTGTAGTGTGTAGGTGTCCAGGGTACTGTAAATACACAGCTGTACAGAAAAGCATAAAAAATACAATAATAACAGAGATTATTCAATGTATAATAGATTGTCTGCAGTCGGGCAGCTGAGAGTTTTATCGTTTTCCACAGATACTCAGGCAAAGTATTGGTATGTGAGATTATTATGGTTGTGCCATTGTGTTGGTACATAATGCTTGTTTTGGAAACTTAATATGTAAGTGAAAAAAAAAACTCTCACCACTCCAAATACAGAGAGATTAAAGAAGCTATGAGATAGATAATCTGTTGACTTTGATGAGAGAGATACTGATTATTAACACACATATGAAAGTAGAATGGCAGCATGATATTTTTATATCATATATTTTGATTTTGTGGAATGTCATCAGATCAAATGAAATGTATTTGTGTACATTGCCTCCTGATATTAATCAAGCGCTGATGCTAACCTTGTGATTGACAAAGTTATTGAAAGGGAAAAAGTATTTAGTGTTTCCAATACAATTGATGTAACATCTTGGTATAGTTAAGATATGGACGTAAAAGGAATTTATATTCTCATGACCTTTTGCTTTATTGTACCAAATTACTTAGTGTGAGGGATATTGTCAAAAAAACAAAAATGAGTAAAAAAAAAGGCAGATGCTCTTAGGAACACTGTTTATGATTTTTTTTTTATAAAGTTAGCTGGAATACTACATACTCATCTCGGAAATCAAGTGACATGGTAAATGAATGTCATACCTGGAACAAATTTATTTCTCGTTAGATTGTGTACATGGTAGGTAATTTGTCCATAGCTAGTTAGCCAAATTATATAATTGATATAGATACATAAAAAGATACTTTGAATGACTGAATAAAGATATATGTATCTATGAAGAGTATTGTATGCTTGTTGTGATACTGTATTTTGGGGAAATTAAGTTTGTAGTGAAAGGATGTGTTCTGAATTATTATTATTATTTTTTTCTGAAGGTTTCATTCTCACTTTTGAGTTTTGAGTTCATTAGTTGGCATGCTTGAACAATCAGCATGTGCTGTGACAAACCTAACTGCCAGTCAGAATTTTGTGTGTTTGTGTGGGTGTGCATGTGTATATATACACACACATTCATTTGTGAGTATAAATGTCCATGCCTATACATACATCCACACACATACATGTACATATACTTGTGCTCATGCAGACACACTTGCAAATGTGCTCATATCAAGGTAGAGTGTATGCGTATTTTTGTAGGTGAGTTTGCAATAGCATACGAGTGTGAACACATCCATACTATGCTAGTCCATCGAGAAGTCACAATCAGTTTTGTAATGAATCTCACGTGTCAAGGTATTATAACATTAATGAGATTTTGTAACATTGTCATTATGTAATACACGTCTTACTGACTCATACCCATTAAAATAAAGAATAAAATCATCCCTTTTTAGTCTTTTATGTGGAATGAAAAAATGAAAAAAAATCTCTTTTAGTCTTTTACGTGGAATAAAACATTACTTCAGTGCATCTTTTACTAACCAAAAACTCTGTTTTTAGTGTAGAGTTTAAAGGGAAGTTATTCTTGCAGACTAAATTAGAATTCATAGAACTGATCCTGAAACAAAAATGTATACAAAATGTATTAGCTTATTTGTTATAAAACTCATTAACTCATGATCAACAAGTACATATAGACCTATTTAACTAGACTAAAGTCATCCAACAAATTATTAGACAAGAACCTTAAGATCAAATTTAATGACTGAGAACTACTGTAAATTTATTATGCAAATTCATGAAAAAATGTGAAGAAATATATTAGACAAATCACTGAGTTCCTATTTTTAATAACAGCATATGAGGTAGTGTACAGATCTCACTTGCATTTACTTTTAAATAAACTAATGTGGATAAGCTTACTTAAATCAACAATATTGCCTGCTGGTCATGGCTGGAGATTTATTCAAATAAAGGAGCACACAGTGTATAAGCTTGACAATTTACAAGTTATAGCAAAGAGGTCTGACATGTATCAAATGTTCACTTGGGTGATTTATGGATTGTTAACCAAATATTTGAAGTGTGTAACAATGACTCAGACTCGGGGTAAAGCACAGCAGTAACCAGTACTGTCCTGCAAGGCATAAATGAGAAATTTCTGATACTTTTTCTCTCTGAGAGTTCTGGGAGCCTAGCCCATTCTCGACACATGTGTCTGTCCCCCAACACCCCATTTGCCTAAAATCATAGATATGTTTCTGATTCTTTCTTATGGCTTATTGATTAAAAACTATCATATATTCTTTAGCCAGCCTGCTTTTATTTGAATAATCTGTAAGGGATGACAGTGGAAACCAGAAACTTCAATAAGGGGAATTTCTATTATTTAAAAATATTGCACTGTTTGTTACAGTTTGATACCGAGAAAAATGTAATTTTCTTTATTAGTGGATGTAATTACATAAATAGGAGTGATGCATATTAGTTATCTTAAATTTGCAGTATGTAATCAGTGTATACATTTTTATGCATGGTACAGAAATAGGTTCTCTTTAATTTTTTCTTGTTTTGAATGACCAGCACACTTATCCACTATGCTAAACATTTACACTAAATTTCAAGTGACAATCATGTCTCCCACTATTTAAATTTACATAGAGGTAAATGGAATTACAAGATAAAGAACAAACTCAACCAACAAAAGAGTGAAGTTCATCCCAATATACTATGTGACTGCTCCTGTTGATTAAATACAATGTAGGTTTATCGTTTATAAATTAAATGTAATGTGTGTAAACTTCTAAAGAGAAATGAGTTTGCTCTCTTGCCTTTCCTCTTAGCTTCTTTATCATATATTCTAATTCAGTTTCAAAGATTTTAGAAAGGAAAAAGAATAGTAGCAAGAGGAAGAGTAACAAAATGGAAATAGAAATAGAACCAGCAGCTTAGTCGTGCTCGTAGATGACCGTCCAGTTGTGTGATCGAGCAATTAATATGCAGAACACCGTTATTTTTCTATCGCGTTGCGGGGCTGCCGAGTCTTCTAGTCAGTACTGCAGACATGACGTGCATGCCCGACTGATCTTCGGTAAAGACACAAGACATAAGTGCTCGTCATGTCTGTCTCGCCTCCCACCAACGATCATTATTCTGGACTCGAAATCCTTTTTTGCTGCACACATATCCCAACCCCATGCCCGTTGCTGTTGTTGGGGGGGAGGGGGGCTCAGGAGACGGAGACTGAGGCCCATTGTTCCGAATCGCTCTTATCTTCTGCACGGTCTTTTTTTTTTTCCCCTTCTATTCTGCAATCCCTTCTTCTGTCCACTTCTTAAGATGTGAGAGCGTGCTGGCTTTGGGTCAGTCCTGAACTGCCTCAGGGAGCCAGGGACACAGTATTCCCCGTTTAGTTATCTAAATCAAGGGGGCCCTGAGGGATGAACCACTTCTCTCTCCAACACAGTCCAAGCTTGCTATGGACAACAATGAGTTTGTAACTCCATTAGGGGCCTGAGGCTGTGATCATTGCTCGATTGTGTGGACAGCCTTATTCTAGTATCATAGAATTTTGATAAACAGCATAGCTTGAGGACGTGAAGAACCACCACTTTTTTTTTACAGCCTTTACTTTCGTGACCGTGAATCCAAATCACGAGGATTTTGGGTACATTTGCCTGTAACGTGGTTCCCTTAAGTCATCAGCAAGGATAACAAATATATGCTGTGCCTTTCTTCCATTCAAATCATGACGTCTATCGACCTGAACCTCTTTTCGTATGATCAATGGACTTCTCTGACACATTTTAAGAAAAAAAAGGAAAAGAGAGAGAGAGAGAGAGAGAGAGAAGAGAGAGAGAGAGAGAGAGAGAGAGAGAGAGAGAGAGGAGAGAGAGAGAGAGAGAGAGAGAGAGAGAGAGAGAGAGGGGGGGCAAAGACAGATAGACAGGTAGACACAGACACGCAGACAGATAGACAGACAAACTGATAAAATATCAGAGAAGCAGAGCGACCGGCGGGAAATAGGGAGAAAAAAGAAAAAGATATTTAATACGATATTTTTATCCTCAGTCCTCAGTTTTACTGTTATCGTGACTTCTAAGTTTAATTCACTTATTTCCTTCTTCACTTCCTCTCTCTCTCTCTCTCCTGTTGCTGTCTGGGGTCTCTTCATTCTTGCTCCCCGTCACCTCTTTTCTCGTAACCTTCCTTTACATTCAATTATCCGATTTATTTTCCATCACTCCAAATGACGTTTTAAACTAATGTTAGGATCTCATTATTTTCACACTTTACTCTGCTATATCACAGGATAAGAGGCCTGACTGTTTAAATAGCAAGAATCTGCTCGTTTCAGGTTGTCAAAAGGGAATTTTCCTTTCAATTCCTTTAGATATGAATGATCTAAAAAAAACTTTCCCAGTGAACTTCCTTGGTGTATTTTATGTATGATTTAATTTTTTTCCTTAGAGTCTTTTTATAATAGAAATCCAATTACTTATCAGGGGTCTTTTTATTACAGAAATCGTGGACTTTGTTTACCTTGATAAAATTCCTACAAATTGTCGACTTCAAATATATTCTAATTTGCGCTCTGTTATTTTTAATATACTGAGAAAATGTCTGAACTGTATCATATTTAATAACGATAATTATTTCTTGAAAACAAAAATCTAATTCCAACTTCAAACAAAATATTGAACCAGTTTTCGCTAAAAGTATGAAATCAGATAAACGAAAAAAATGTAATGAACATGACAGCACACAGAGGTAATAAAAAACACTGTTATATAGCATTTCTTTGGCTAACAAACAAATGTCAGTTTATTTGCTTTAACACATATACTACATTACTCTAAACATAATTTTCAGCATCATAAATTCTTTGTTCATGAAAAAAAAACACCTATACATCGTCACACAAAAATATATTCAGAGCACCTATACTATACCATCATCCATGCTCTGCTAAGTACATTTAAGTTCAAAATATTCTTTGGCATCGTGGAAACTTTATCAATAATCTTATTATGGAATCTTTGCAGTGTCAGTCTGGTGTGGTTTGATGTGTGGTTCTCCAGATGTACGATGCAGGCAAATGCAATATTGGTCATTATTGGGGTTATATTCTCACGCACACACTCACACACACACACACACACACGCACACGCACACGCACACGCACACGCACACGCGCACACACACACACACACACACACAACACACACACGCGCGCGCGCGCACATAATGTGTGCACACACTTATATATATATATATATATATATATATATATATATATATAATATATATATATATATATATATATATATATATATATATATATATATATATATATAGACACGCATGTACATACTTATACATATTCAAACACATGATAAAAAATACTACTGTGAAATTGATAAGTGATATTTTATGTATGAATGTCAGTATCATAATTTAGTTTCGGTATGCTGATATATTGTCATTAAGCTGAGGAAGGATAATCATGTAATAATAACAATTATCCAGGATATAAGCACTGAGTTATTATCATGGTGTTGTGATCAAAATCTGCACCGTGCCGCCAGCAGCTGTAAATGAACCTGCATGGAGCGGAAGGCAACAGGGCGGCATAAGGCAGGTGAACCCTCCCATCGAAGATCTGCGCATAACGTAACTTGGCTGTCGCGTTACAAGATCGTTTGAAAATTGTGTTATGTACCATTTTAACATCGAGAAAGAAGGTACATCCGTCTGCGCAGATTTCCCGCTCACGGCTCTCCTAAAAGACCAGCTTTGTGACGTTGGCGGTAAACAGTGACGTCACGTTTTCGTAGCTGCGGTGATTTACGGAAATTTATATTTGGACTGCGGGAAAAATTGTGAAGGTATTCTGTCTTCATTTACGAACTGCTAAATTATACAAAATAACAGGAAACAGAGCACACATAAGAAATGTCCACCAGGATCTTGTGCGAATAAGGCTGCTTTGAAGCCTCCTTACGACACTTGCTCGAATCCTCAGTGAGAAAAACTTTGCCCGCCATATTTTGAACTATCTTTATCAAACCGAAGGAGAAGTTGACCCATCTTCTTTTCTTTATATTTCAAGATTCACAAGTTGGTTCAGGATTTCGTTTTTTTTTTTTTTTTTTTTTTAATAAACGGAAACACGAAAATAAAAAAAAATCAGTGGCCTAGAAAGGTATTCTCTAAACACAAACATTTCTATTTTACTGTTACTCTATAGAAAATGGCGGTAGTTAAGGCTATGGAAACCTGGCAGCCATGAGACAGAGAGGGCAAGCTGGGGCTCGCCAAAACAACACACGGTCGTATTTT
>NC_051411.1:27433186-27438927 GCF_015228065.2 Penaeus monodon
CCTATATTACTGCAATGTCTTTACATTTGCTATTGCGACAATTTAGTGGTGGCTGATGACTAGTTCATAGATTGATGATGATAGTTATTTGAAATATAGTAAATTATCACTTACTTTTCATGGATATCATTGCCTCGACAAAGAAGAAGAAGAAGAAGAAGAAGAAGAAGAAGAGAGAGAGAGAGAGAGAGAGAGAGAGAGAGAGAGAGAGAGAGAGAGAGGAGAGAGAGAGAGAGAGAGAGAGAGAGAGAGAGAGAGAGAGAGAGAGAGAGAGAGAGAGAGAGAGAGAGAACGCTGAATATAGAACGAAAAGGACTAAAGCAGAAAGTAAACAAACACAAGAACAAACAAGAGCGACACTAAACAAGATAAACAGCAATTATGAACAAGATCACAAAGGGAGAAGGCAAACAACTTCAAAAACACACAAATACACGAACAAAGAGCAATTTTAAAAGTCTAAATTGAAACAGTTGGCATAATCAAGTACGTTTATATTGGCGCTATAAAAAGAACTTTAGATCTACTAATTGTGGAGAAAAGACGGGTTTCATATAGAAATAAAGTGTAAAAGATTTTGATTTTACAGCCATCCTCCCTCAAAGGAAGCCATGAATTTATCATTAGATAATATTCTATAAATATATCACTAATCTCGGCGCAACTATATCAAGTGTAACAGTCTAGAGACCCCAGTAAATTCGAAATTTCGTGATTATTCCTCCTTAACAGAAAAAAAAACAAATGCAGCTGTAATTCTGGATATCAAAATCACCACTTTTTATAAAACCATCCAACTCGATGTACATATATTTATATAAGCTACCACAAAAAAACAAACAACAACAACAAACACCAACAACAATATATATAAATATTTTCACCGGAAAAGGAGCAGTGTTACCACCTCGTATCTGGTGGAGAACGGGGGTACGGAGCTCGTTAGCAATGCTGAGGAAGGTGAATACAGACTTTCGTTTGAAAAAAAAAAACAATTTATGATGAATAATATTCCATTTTAAAATTCTCAAAAAAAAAAATCCAAGAAGTTCCGGGGAAAAAAATAATGTCTCATTCTTAAAATAAAAAATTTTATCATTATTTATAAAATAAAAAAAGTTTCCACGTGACAAAACAGATAAAAAAGGTGAATGATTATATATTTATAGATATATATATATATTTATTTATATATATATTAGTATATATATTAATGTGTGTTTGTGTTTGTGTGTGTTGTTGATGTTGGTGTGTGTGTCGTGTGTGTGTGTGTTGTGTTGTTGTGTGTGTGTGTGTGTGTGTTGTTGTTATACATAATTACAACATACTATATATATAACTATATATATATATATCTATAATATATATATATATATATATATGTAATATTTATATACATATACTATATATATTATATATATATATATATTGATTATATTATATTATATATATATTTATATATATAATAGAATAAAATAACGCCTCACATATGGAAGTTACCCCGACATACTTATCCGTTTTCTGTCGCTCGCTCTCCAGCTCGCGGTAAGTGTGCTGAAGCTTATCCGTCAAAATCTCCAAGTTCGTCGTGAGGTTGTACTCGGCCTCGAACTTCTCGCTGAGGAGGACGAGGTCTCGAGTGGCGTCGTGGAGGGGGATGTCCGAGAGATAGAGGCCCTTGCGGTAGAGGTCGTCCAGGTTGAGGACGGAGGGCGAGCACACGTACAGCATGAGCTCCGTCTCGGGAAGGTAGATCATCTGGCCCTGAGGAGGCGGAGGCGGGGTCAGGGAGGGGGGGAGGGGCGGCGTGTGTGTGTGTGTGTGTGTGTGTGTGTGTGTGTGTGTGTGTGTGTGTGTGTGTGTGTGTGTGTGTGTGTGTGTGTGTGTGTGTGTGTGTGTGTGTGTGTGTGTGTGTATGTGTGTGTTTGTGCGTGTGCGTGTGCGTGTGCGTGCGTGTACGTGTGCGTGTGCGCGCGCGCGCGCGTACGGGTATACGTGTACGTTTCCACACAAAGTGGAGACCACCGCTTGAGCTCTTCCCTTAATTCAAACCATTCTTCCGTCCTGGATTTCAAAATGGCGGGAACATCCCGAACTCCCCGCTATCACTCTAAAAGCTCAGACGTTTCCCCTCGAGACTCCATTAAGCATATTCTCTAAAACCTTAAAAAAAGTCAAAATCTAGTCGAATGAAAGAAGAAACCCCCCCTATCCCTCTTCCCCCACCCACTCGTCCGAATGCGTGCGTACCTTGAGTCTGAGGCAGCCCTGGTCGGAGCCCAAGTCGCGGTTGTCGCCGCGGGTGGTGATGAGTGCTTCCCTTGTTCTCAGGACGTAGATGGTGTTGATGTGAGACAAGATGTTGTCGAAGGTCAGTCCCATGTGCGGCCGGACCTGCAACCGAGGGGGTTTCAGGGAGAACTGATTGGTTGATGTAGCTTATCACTCGGTACCTTCTCCTCCTCTTTCAATCTCCTTTCTCCCCTCCTCCTCACTTATCTTATCCTTGTTCTTATCATCAATGTCATTCAGTATCCTTCTATTTTAATCTTCCCCCCCTAAAACTCCTAACTTCCCTCTTCTTTTCTCCTCCTCTTCCTCCTCCTCTTCCCTCTCCTTATCTTTTTTCTTCACCCTTTCCCCCTTCACGTCCTCCTCCTCCTCCTCCGCTTTTGTCTTCCTCACTTTAACAGTCTCAGTTTCCTTTCATCCTTAATGAAGACTTCTTCAAGAACGAGATTAAATAATCATTATCTTAATAGAGATTCACCAAGCAAGAAGCGGAGAAAAAATCTGTGAACGCTAATGCTTCGTGATGAACAGTATTATACAACAGCTTTTATTTTTTCGTTCCTCCCTCTCTCTTCCCTTCTCTTTGGCATGGCCTGAAGGCTTCGTATAATCGACCTAAAGTTTAATGAGTTTGCGAAAGTGCTTGGAGCTTGTGTGCGTGAGGAATACATGCATTTTGACGAGTGTTTGTGTATTGTGTTTGCGCGACCGGCGTGCTCTCGTCAGCGTAGTCGCGTGTGCTTTATGCGAGTTTTCATTCTCGACTTCTTTTTCTTCATAAGTTTGTAGATTTCCGATTATTTTTGATGTTAGAAAAAAAGAAGAAAATTCGGTCCTTTATCTATTCGGTCGAGGAATTAATATCGCCCAGGTGAATATAATTACGGAGTTTCCTTGTTAGAAAACTTGTTGGGGAGTATTAACCATAATAACATTACCTTGCATGCACTGAATATTCCTATATATCTTTAGCTCTGATTCTCTCTCTCTCTCTGTTTCGTCATCTAACCCTCGTTACTCTAAGCTCCTTTCCTCGATCGACTGATATGCACTAAATATAATTTGAGAGAGAAGAAAAAACAATTATATACGAAATCCCATTAAATCGATACACAGTCTATTTCCACGAGCCACTCACTCTGAAAACCGGCTGGCCTATTTCCAATATATATTTTCATCGAACAAATGGGCTGGAAAATTGAACTGTTTTTTTATACCTGGTTTAGATTGATAAGTATATCATTATAAGCGAATTGTTCTAGAAATAAAACAAATGAAACTTAACACGTGGGTAAAAAAGAGAGGGAATAAAAAAACATACAGTCTTAGCAATAAAAAATTATAACATTCATACACATATAAATAAAATCAGGCACAATTTTAAAATTTCCAAAAGCCTTTTACTCCTTTCAATTCATCCTTTCTCTCATTTCTAATGAAAGAAAGCAGGAGCAATATCCGAGAAAAAAAGCTGAAAGAAGCTATCGCTTAGACTTCTAGAAAAGACAAAAAAAAAGAACCTAATTTTTTATTTATTTACTTAATATTTTTTTTTTTTTTTTTTTTTTTTTTTTAGCTCGATTAGTTCAATTAATGGCTGAAGGATCTGGTTTCAGCGGAGACTTACTACCGCTGTCAATAGTTGGGGGGGGGGCATAGAGAAGGGGGGGTGGGTTCAAAGAGTGGAAGAGGTAACGAAGGAGGGAGAGGGTAAGAAGACGGGGGGAGGAGGGGAGGGAGAGGTTAAGAAGACGGGGAGGAGGGGGGAAAGAGGTTAAGAGGACGGGGGGAGGGGGGAGGGAGAGGGTAAGAAGACGGGAGAGGAGGAAACAAAAAGAGAAAAGGAGCGAGGGAGGAAGTCGATGAAAGAGGGAGAGGATATATGGAGGGAGGGAGAAGGGTAGAGGGTCGGAGGGAAAATGGAGGAAAAGAGGTAAGGAAGGATAGGGAAGGGGAGAGATAATGGTGGAAAGAGGAAAGGACAGAGGGAATTGACTGGGGAGAGATGGAAAGAAAGGCATGGGAGGAAGGGAAGAGGAAGAAGTAGAAAGAGGAAGATTAGCTGGAGGATTCGGTGGAGGATTAGAAGGGGAGGGAGAGGAAAGTAGGAGGAGGGGAGGAAGAGGAAGGGGGAAAGGGAAGAGGAGGAAGGGAGGAGGAGGAGAAAGGAGGAGGAGGAGGAGGAGGAAGAGGATGATAATGAAGAGGAGGGGATGAAAGTGGAGAAGGAGAAGGAGAAGGAGAAGGAGAAGGAGGAGGAGGAGGAGGGGGAGGAGGAGGAGGAGGAGGAGGAGGAGGAGGAGGAGGAGGAGGAGGAGGAGGAGGAGGAGGAGGAGGAGGAGGAGGAGAAGAAGAAGAAGAAGAAAAAAGAAGAAGAAAATAAAAAGAAAAAGAAGGAGGAGGAGGAGGAGGAGAAAGAAAAAGAGGAAACGAAAAGAAGGAAGAGGAAAATAAAAAGGAGAAGGCAGACGAGAAGAAACAAATAGCAGGATGAGAAGAGAAAAGAGGGTGAGAGAGACTAAGGAAGAGGAAAAGGACATGGAAGAGGAGAAAGGAAGGCTAGTCCAGACGAGATTATATTTCAAAGGTGTTAAGGAGCCTTTCGCCGCCAGTGTGTGGCATACGAAGGGCGTGCGCGGTAATTAGGTTGGTTATGAGGAAGGTGAATACGAAATGGGATGAAATATGTCAAAAAAAAGAGAGGGGGAGGGGAGAGGGGGGAGAGGGGGAGAGAGGAGAGGGGGAGAGAGAGAGAGAAGAGAGAGAGAGGGGGAGAGATGAAAGAGGGGGAGAAGAGAGGAGAGAAGAGGAGAGAGAGAGAGAGAGAGAGAGAGAGAATGAGAGAAAGAAGCATATATAGAGATAAGCATACACACACACACACACACACACACACACACACACACACACACACACACACACACACACACACACACACACACAAAACACACATATATATATATATATATAATATATATATATATATATATATATATATATAAATAGAAATATATAGATAGCCAAGTAGATAGACAGACAGATAAATATACAAAGACAGTCAAATAAACAAGTATACAGACCGACAGAAAAAAATTACAGACAGATAAATAAGAAGACACTTTGGCAGAGACCGTGAGAGGGAAAAAGCCAAAGAAAGTGACAAAACCAAAGACCCATCTTAAGAAACAACTAAACTTAAAGTGGAATATGATGACATTACATTTCTTTTATACAAGTGAATCGATGATGATAATACTGAGAGGAGGATTTGCCCCTTCATTTTGGGGGCATTGGAATGCTGGTGACGATGCTTTTGTCTCACGAAAAACAAAACAAAAAACGAGTCAAGTTCGATAAAAAATATGCATGCGCATTCCCTACACACTCAATTCGCAAACATATACACACGAAGACATTCATATATATTTTTAATTTAATATATATTAATA
>NC_051411.1:27439027-27441527 GCF_015228065.2 Penaeus monodon
CCCCCCCCCCCCCTTCCCCCCCTCCCCCCCCTTCCCCCCACCCACCCTCCTCCCTCCCACCCTCCTTCCTCTTCTCCCACCCACCCTCCTCCCTCCCACCCTCCTTCCTCTTCTCCCACCCACCCTCCTCCCTCCCACCTCCTTCCTCTTCTCCCACCATCCCCTACAAACCGACGATGCGATTGACTAGTACTCGAGTCCGGGTCGATCTGAGTAGTAGTGAAGGATGAGGGCGCCGTCTTCATCCCTCTGCGTGCAACGGAAACTGGGCGCTTTCATGCCCGGGTAGATGAGTTGCAAGTGATCGTGCAGTGCGTCCAGGTTCTGTTGGAAGGGGGGGGAGGGGGGAGGGGAGAGAAAGAAAACGGGGGGGTGAGGGGTGAGTTGATTCTTGAGAGAGGGGGGGGTTGTTCGTATGTTGAAGGGGGAGGGAGGGAGGGAGGGAGGGAGGGAGGGAGGGACACAGGATGGTAGGTAGGGATCCAATATAGGGAGGGAGAGAGGGAGGGAGGAAAGGAAGATGGGGGAAGGGGGGAAGGGTAGATGTGGATGGTGGGTGGGTATTTTTTTGTGTGTTGGTTATAGTTTCTTTTTCTTTCTCTCTCTCTCTCTCTCTCTCTCTCTCTCTCTCTCTTTCTCTCCTTCCCTCTTTCTCCTTCCCTCTTTCTCTCCCTCCCTCCCCCTCCCTCTCTTTCTCTCCTTCTCTCCCTGTCTCTGTCCCCCCCTGCCCCGTCTCTCTTTCTCTCTCTCGCCCTCCCCCTCCCCCCAAATCTCTCTCTCTCTCTCTCCCCTGCTCCGTAACTCTCTCCCCCCCCCCCCTCCACACTCTATCACACACTCACACACTCTCTCTCTCACTCTCTCACTTACTTTCTCACTCCCTCTCTCTCTCTCTCTCTCTCTCACTCTCTCTCTCACTCTCTCCCTCTCCCTCTGCATCGCTTTCATCCCATATCAGTAACTTGGCCCGAAGCTCCTCTTTTCCAATGCCTTTGTTTGCTCTGTCTTTCGCATGCCTTCCGTTTATCACTCCTGGTCCCTCTCCCTCTTTCTTTTGATGCTCGGATGGAATGTTCGATTTATGGGAGACAAAATGGCATTCAGGAGCCGTTTTACGGACAAGCAAACGAGGACACACACACAGATACACACAGATACACTGAGGCATACACACACTCCCTCTCCCCATCTTCCTCGCTCTCTCTTTCTTTGACTTCTGGTCGGTCGGTCAGTCGGTCTGTCTGTCTGTCTGTCGAATGTCTTTCTCCCTCTTACAAACACACAAACCTTAACCTCATGTAATACAATAAAATATCAATAATTGCAATAATGATGATGATGACTATGATGACGATGATGAAGACGATGACAATGATGACTAATGATAATGCTGCTGCTGCTGCTGATAATGATGAAGGTCTTGATAATGATAATGATAATGGTTATAATAATAATAACAACAATAATAATACCAATAATAGTAATAATAATAATAATTATAATAATCATATCAATAATAATAATAATAATAATAATAATAATAATAACAATTATATCAATAACAATACTACTATTATTACTACCAATAAAATAATGATAATGATAAAAATAATAACATTAACAACAATCTTATCATTACTACCAACAATAATATCGATACCAACACCAGTATCACCAACAACAAGAACAACTAACGAATGCAAGCCCCTGACCTGCAGGAATCCGCTGACGGTGGCCCCGAGGACCTGCAGGATGGTGTCGTATCCCGACTCTTGGCAGAACTGGAAAAACATCTTCCCAAACATCTCCAGGATCGCGTTGGCTGGCACTCCTGCGGGCGGACGAGGGGGGGGGGGGGGGTGAATAGTTCTGTCTGCGGCCCTTTGCTCCTGAGGAAGTGCGTTGTGCGTGGGGATTTAAACATGTTTGTATCCGCACGGATATTAATCTTACATATATAGATACATAGATATCTGTATACAATAAACACACACACACACACACACAAATATAAAAAATATATATATATATATATATATATATATATATATATATATATATGATATAAATATATATAATATGATATATATATATATATATATATATATATATATATAATATATATATATATATATATATATATATATATATATATGTATATATATATATGTACATATATATTACACACACACACATATATCATTATCATCATCGTCAAGTGGATAACGCCGATGAGGGCGCATGGCCGCATCCACCCTTTGCTTCTAGCCACGAGGGTCCCTCATGGCGAGTCTCCAGGCAGGCTCTTGGCCCATCTCTAATTCCTCGCGACAGGGCTCGTCGAACTGCCCAAACCATGATTTCCTGGGTCGTCCCACAGGCCTCCTCCACTCAGGATTGTTTCGCAAAAACACAACCTGATGGGTAGGGTCATCCACAGGGAAGCAAGCTAGCAGCCCATATAGCCTGAGTTGGCGATTCCGAATTATGCAAGTAACAG
>NC_051411.1:27449027-27454027 GCF_015228065.2 Penaeus monodon
ATGAGGAGGCGAAGGATGAAGATGAGGAGGATGGGAAGAGGAAGCGGAGGAGGAGGAGGAGGAGGAGGAAAAGAGGAAGAGGAAGCGGAGGAAGAAGAGGAGGAGGAGGAGGAGGAGGAGGAGGAGGAGGAGGGGGAGGAGGGGAGGAGGGGGATCCAGAAGAGGGGAAGAGGAAGCGGAGGAGGAGGAGGAACAAAAGGAGGGGGAACAAGACGAATAGGATGAGGAAGAGGAAGAAGAAATAAAAAATGATAATGATAAGATTACAAAGAGGAAAATGTAGGAGAAAGAAGAGGAAGTGGAAAAAGGAGAGGCGCAAGAATAGGAAGAGAATGTGGATAAAGCAGAACAAAACCGTGGAAAAGGTAGAAGAAGAGGAAGAAGAAGAAACATGAAGATGCGGACGAGGAGGTTTAAGAAGAAGAGAAGAACAAGAAAAGAAGACATGACAGAAACAGAAACAGAAAACGAAAAAGAAAAAAATGAAGAAAAAGAAAGAAAAAGAAGAAAAACGAAGAAGAAAGAAGAAAAAACGAAGAAGAAAAGAAAAAGAAAGAAAAAAAGAAGAAAGAAGAAGAAAAAGAAAAAGAAAGAAAAAAACGAAAGAAAAAAAAAGAGAAAAAAAAAACGAAGAAGAAAAACGAAGAAGGAAGGTAAGAACACGGGGGGAATAAACAAACGGTGTTAAATAGAGCTCAAAACACAGTGACTGGCCGTGAGATGGGATGTTTCTCGCTCAAGGTTTACGCGGAATGTAAACCTCGCTCACCTGTTCGCTGTTTCCTGCCGGATTTTCGTCGCGTCTGAAGCTGGAGGATTTGGGATGATGCGCCGCCGGAGGTTTTATATAGATATGTGTGCGTGCGTTTGCGTGTGGAGCGTAGGGATGAAGGTTGTGGGTGTGTGTGCGGGTAGGTTAATGTGCGTGCGTTTGCGTGTGGAGCGTAGGGATGAAGGTTGTGGTTGTGTATGGGTTGGTTAATGTGCGTGCGTTTGCGTGTGGAGTGTTGGGTTGAAGGTTGTGGTTGTGTGCGGGTTGGTTAATGTGCGTGCGTTTGCGTGTGGAGTGTCGGGTTGAAGGTTGTGGGTGTGTGTGCGGGTTGGTTAATGTGCGTGCGTTTGCGTGTGGAGCGTAGGGTTGAAGGTTGTGGGTGTGTGTGCGGGTTGGTTAATGTGCGTGCGTTTGCGTGTGGAGTGTTGGGTTGAAGGTTGTGGGTGTGTGTGCGGGTTGGTTAATGTGCGTGCGTTTGCGTGTGGAGTGTCGGGTTGAAGGTTGTGGGTGCGTGTGGGGTTGGTTAATGTGCGTGCGTTTGCGTGTGGAGCGTAGGGATGAAGGTTGTGGGTGTGTGTGCGGGTTGGTTAATGTGCGTGCGTTTGCGTGTGGAGCGTAGGGTTGAAGGTTGTGGGTGCGTGTGGGGTTGGTTAATGTGCGTGCGTTTGCGTGTGGAGCGTAGGGATGAAGGTTGTGGGTGTGTGTGCGGGTTGGTTAATATGCGTGGTTGTATTTAAGTGGCTGCGTGTCTTTGCAGTCTTTTCTGTATGTCAGTAAATGTTTTAATGTTTTTTTTTCGGATGAATATATATACACACAAACATACGCTCATTAGCACACGTGCACACACACACACACACACACACAAACACACACACACACAAACACACACACACACACACACACACAAACACACACACACACAAACACACACACACACACACACACACACACACACACACACACGCACACACACACGAAGACAAACATACACTCCCACACACGAGGAAATGAAGAAGAAAAAAGAGAAAAAGAGAAAGGGAAAGAAAGAGGGCCATCGGGGAAGGAGGAGGCAGACAGTAAAGAAGGGGAGAGGGAACAGGAAAGGAAGAGAAGTCGGGGAGAGCTAGGGAAAGGAGGAAGAGAGGAAAGGAGGAAGAGAGGAAAGGCGGGTGAGCGAAATTATGAGTGAGTGAGAGTTATTATGAGTGAGTGAGAGTTATTATGAGCGCGTGAGAGTTATTATGAGTAAGTGAGCAAACTTACGACTGAGTGAGCGAGTGAGCAAAAGTACGATTGAGTGAGCGAGTGAGCGAAATTATGAGTAAGGGAGAAACACGTGAACGAATAAATGAATCAATAAATGAACGAGTCAGTGAGTAAGAGACATAAAGGGAAAGATACGAAAGAGACACGTATTTCGTCCGAATGGCAACCAAAACGTTTCCTCGCGCAAGCTGAACACACGTTCTCTTCAATCATAATCACATAAAACAATAACCAATAATGACCAAATAACCAAACAATAATGATGATGCTATTAATGATTATAATAATAATAATAATTAGAGGGGGTGGGGGGTTGTGTGTGAATGTTGGTGTGGTTGACCAATAACCAAACAATAATGCTATCGAACACTGCATTAAATTCCAAATACTGTTTTCCACGCTGTCGCCTCCAGGGTGGGATAACACGCAAGGAAAATACAGGAGCCTAATTAACACTGTTTTTCCTTCTCTCTCTCCATTAAACTTTCCTCCTGTCATTAGCTATTCTTTGGTTAATCACGTATTCATATTTGTCCTGAACTGCTCTTTGGGATCATCATTCTCATCAAATGAATAAATTTAATCTGATATTTATATTTTGTGCGGAACCGAAGGAACGGAATTTATATTAAAAGAAGAGAAAGCAAAATGTGAAAGAAAGAAAGAAAGGACGAAAGGAAGTAAGAAAGAAAGAAAGAACGAAAGGAAGAAAGGAGGTAAGAAAGAAAGAAAGAATGAAGGAAAAGAAAGAAAGAAAGAAAGAAAGACAGGAAAAAAAGGAAGTAAGAGAGAAAGAATGAAGGAAAAGAGAGAGAGAGAAAGAAAGAATGAAAAAAAAAAGAAAGGAAGAGAGGAACTAAGAAAGAACGAAGGAAAAGAGAAAAAAAAATAAAGGAAAAGGGTAAAGGAAGAAAGAAACAAACCTTGATAACGTCACCCCACTGACCGAAACTGCTATTATTTTTAACTGACATAATAGCAGCATTTCCTTGTATATTTCCATGAGGATGGGGCGCCGCGTGAAATACACTCAGGACACAAAAAGCAATGATGTTACTGGAAAAACACATTAACGAGTGAGAGAAAGAAAGAGCGAAAATAAAAAAGAAACGAGATTGAGTGAATAGATGAATGTAGAGAGAGAGAGAGAGAGAGAGAGAGAGAGAGAGAAGAGAGAGAGAGAGAAGAGAGAGAGAGAGAGAGAGGAGAGAGAGAGAGAGAGAGAGGAGAGAGAGAGAGAGAGAGAGAGAGAGAGAGAGAGAGAGAGAGAGAGAGAGAGAGAGTGAGAATGACTAACGAATAAGAAAATGTTTTAGACAGTTACCTCCCAAAGAGGAGCTGGGGACGAGCCTACGTTTCCCGCGCTTTTCCCGAAATTCAAATTTAGCGGCGACACTTAACGGGCGGATGTCGTCGAAACTACTTATCAGGCTAAATTTATTCGCTGATTAAATATACTGTGTGCTTTCGAAGAGTAAGTGTTGGCAAAGACAACTGGTCATCCACTTTAATCCTTTTCCTGCGCCCCACTAAACGCCCTCCCCCACCCGTAACCTGCTCTATTTTGCCCTCACTTTCCCCTCTCTCCTGCTAACCAACTCCCCTCTTTCCCCCTCAGTCCTCCTCCTCCCCTTGTCCCTCCCCCATCTGCCCTCCCCTTTCCCCTGTTCCTTCTTCCCTCTCCCCTTCCCCTTCCCTCTTCCCTTTCCCCTTTCCTCCTCTCGTCTCCCCTCCTCTTCCTCCTTTTCTCTTTACCCTTTTCCTTTCCCCTTTACCTTCCCTTTCCTCCTTCCATTTTCCCTATCCCCTCTACCTTTGTCCTCTCCCTAAACCCTTCCCCTTTCTCTCTCCACATTCTCCCTCTTCCTCCCATTCTCCCTCTCCCCTCTCTCTTCCTCCCCATTCACCCTCTCTCCTCTCCCCTCTCCATTCCTCCCATTCTCCCTCTCTCCTCTCTTTTCCTCCCCATTCACCCTCTCTCCTCTCCCATTATCCCTCTCCCCTCTCCCTTCCTCCCATTCTCCCTCTCTCCTCTCTCTTCCTCCCCATTATCCCTCTTTCCTCTCCCATTCTCCCTGTCCCCTCTCTCTTCCTCCCCATTCTCCCTCTCCCCTCTCTCTTCCCTCCCATTCTCCCTCTCCCCTCTCCCCTCCTCCCCATTCTCCCTCTCCTCTTTCTGTTCCCCCATTCTCCCTCTTTCATCTAGGTGGCCTGTCATTGGATTTCGCTGTGGAAGTTAATGCCATAGTAATGTAGCTTGGAGAGTGTGTGAGTGTACGTGCATTTAACTTTCTGTATTTATTTGTATGGAAATCCATGTTTATATTCTTGTATTTACGTTCGTTTTGGTGTAGATATTTTTTTTGTGTGTTTGTCCATGTCCGGAGTATTTTTTTTTTCTCTTACATAATCTCTTTTATAGTCTAATAAAACCTGATTTGAAAGAATCGATGAGCTATTAAAAGCGAATCCATGTTGGATAATGGAATTAGGTATCAGAGATTATTACTCTTTGGTGACGTTTGGAGCGAAGAAACGAGTGAGATAGATAGATAGAGAGAAAAATAGATAAATTGATAGATAGGTAGATAGACAGATAAATAAATCGATATAGATAGATAGATAAATGGTTAGAGAGAGAGAGGGAGAGTGAGAAAGCAAGGAGAGAGAGTAAATTGAGATCGAGAGAGAGAGAGACTTTAACACATACTTACATATACAGTATTACACACATACAATCCCACTCCCCCTCCTACACACACACACACATAACACCCCCCTCTCCTACACCTTATCCTCCAGAACCCCCCACCCCCCGTTCTCTCCCTCTTTCCCCCCTCCCCCTCCCCCCCCTCCCCGCCCACGCCACCATTCGAAATAACTCACCCAAAACGCGCTCTGCCGCTGCCACCACATTGTACGTAATTTCATCGTCGTATGTCAGTCTCACCAGGAAAGA
>NC_051411.1:27511527-27514027 GCF_015228065.2 Penaeus monodon
AGAAGAGAGAGAGAGAGAGAGGAGAGAGAGAGAAGAGAGGAGATGAGGGAGAGAGAGACGAGAGGCGAGAGCAGTAGAGCGAGAGGAGAGAGAGAGAGAGAGATAGATGAGAGAGAGAGAGAGAGAGAGAAGAGAGAGGAGAGAGAGAGAGAGAGAGAGAGAGAGGAGAATGATAAGAGAGAGATGAGAGAAGAGGAGAGAGAGAGAGAGAGAGGGGAGAGAGAGAGGATGACGAGAGTTGAGAGAGCATGAGGAGAGTGAGAGAGATGAGAGAGAGAAGAGAGGGAGAGAGGGAAAGAGGAAAGAGAAAGAGGGAGAGAGAGAGAGAGAGGACGAGAGAGAGATAGAGAGAGAGAGAGAGATAGATAGATAGATGAGAGAGTGAGAGAGACAGGGAGAAGAGATGACAGAGAGAGAGACGGAGAGAGACGAGAGGGGGAAGGACGAAGAGAGAAGAGAACTCGAGAGGAGAGAGATGCAGAGAATAAGAGGAGAGGAGAGAGAATAATGGAGAGGAGATCGAAAGAGAGACAGAAGAGAGAGAAAGAGATGAGGAGGATGCGAGTAGAGGACGAGATGAAGAGAGGGAGAGAGAGAGAGTGGAGGAGGGCTAGGAGACTCTCGAAGAGAAGAGAGAGATGAGAGAGAGAGAGAGAGAGAGAGAGGAGATGAGGGACAGAGCGAGAGATGAGAGATAGATATAGATAGAGGGAGATGAGAGAGAGAGATGGAGAGTGAGAGTGAAGGAGGGAGAGAGCGAGAGAAGAGGAGAGGAGGCAAGAGATTGAGATGTCGGCAGATTATGAGAGAGAGAGAGAGAGAGGACGAGAGACGAGAAGAAGAGGAGAGAGAGAGGAGAGAAGCGAATGAGGAGAGATTGAGGAGAGGAGGAGAAGATTAGAGGAGTGAGAGAGATGGAGAGAGAGGGAGAGAGAGGAGCGACGAGAGGAGAGAGAGAAGATGAGGACGAGAGATGAGAGGAGGAGAGGAGAACGGAGAGAGAGAGAGAGATGAGAGAGAGATCGGAAGAGACGGGAGAGAGAGCGAGAGAGAGACGAGGGTGATGAGGAGACGAGAGGGGAGAGAGAGGAGAGAGCGAGAGAGGAGAGAGAGAGGAAAGGGGAGAGAGAGTAGTGAGAGAATAAGAGAGAGATAGAAAGAGTAGGAGAGAGAGAGGGAAAGAGAAGAGAGAGGGAGAGACGAGGAGAGAGAGTCTGAGAAGAGAGAGAGAGATGAAGAGGAGACTTAATGAGAGAGAGAGAGAGAGAGAGGGGTACACGCACATATATCTGTATATCTATATCCACTTATCTATCATACACACTGATATATATGTATATATGTACATATATACATATATATACATACACATTCTATCTATCTATTAGGCTAAATCTCATTTATCTATCTAAATAGCGACTGTTTGTAGATATATATAATATATATTTATATATATATATATTATATAATGAGAGATGATATATATATAGATAGTAGTATATATATATAGATGTTAATGTATAGATATATAGATATATATGATATACTAATTATATATATATATATGTATATATATATATATATATATATATATATATATCTAATAATATTATATATATATACATACAACACACACACACACAACCAAACACCACACACACACCACACAACCACACACACGACACACACACATACACACACACACAACACACACACAATATATCTATTACATTCCTATATATTTATCTATCAATCTATTTATCTATCTATCTATCCTATCTGTTCTATCTCCTATCTATCTATCTATCTATCTCTCTCTCTATCTCTCTATCTATCTATCTGTCTATCTATCTATCTATCTATATATATATATAGTATCATATATATATATAATATATATATATAAATATATACATACCACATACACACACACACACACCACACACACACACACAAACACATACATACATACATACATATATATATATAATATATATATATATATATATAGAATATATAGATATAACATATATATATATATCTATATATTACCATATATATATATATATATATATATATATATATATATATATACATATATAATATATGTATTATAGATATATATATATATATATATATATATATATAAATATATATATATATTTAATATATATTACATACACCACAAATTACACCCACCCCACACCCAACCACACAACATAAGCAAACACACCACACACCAACACACACACGCGCGCAGCGCGGCGCCGCGCGCAATATATATCCTATATAATAATATATATATATAATATATATATATATATATATAATATATATATATATATTACATTCATATAGCTATATTAATGTAGTTATGATGTGTGTCGCTTCCCCCGGTTCATTCCCACGTTCTGTGCTGTGCATTTCTCCCTTTCTCTCTTCTATCCTTCTCTCTCTTTCTCTCTCTCTCTCTCTTATTCTCTCTCTCTCTCTCTCTCTC
>NC_051411.1:27524027-27534027 GCF_015228065.2 Penaeus monodon
GTCCGGTGTGTCTGTTTGTCTCTTTCTCTGTTTTTTTTTTCTATTCTGATTTTATTTTTCCCTCTGTCTGTCTGTCTGTTTGTTTGTTTTGTTTTTTCTCTCTCTCTCTCTCTATCCCCTTCTCTTGCTCTCTCTCTCTCTCTTCTCTCTCTCTCTCTCTCTCTCTCTCTCTTTCTCTCTCTCCCGACCTGTCTCTCTACCTTCCTTCTTCACCGTCTCTTCCTTTCATGCTTGCTCTCTCTTCCTTTCTTTCTCTCCCCCCCACTCTCTCTTCTTTTTTTTCACCCTTTTCCATTGTCTTTCGCTGTCTCTTTTCCTCTCTCCTTCTCTCCCATCTCTCTCTCTCTCCCTCTCCCTCTCTCCCTGTCTCCCTCTCGTCCAGATGAAGAAGATCCTCGCTTCGCCTCGGTACAAACTTCCCAAACTCTCTCTCATATGATCTTAGTTGATATTGGTTCCCCGGGCGGTTGGGTAAGTCAGCTATCAGCCCTCTTCACCGTCTGCCGTCTCTGTCAGCCGTCTCTGTCAGCCATGACCTTGATCAGTCTCAGTTAGCTTTCCCCTACTCCAGTCGTCTTTGTCAGCCATCTCTGTTTCCATTTCTTTCATCAGTCATTCTTTTGTCAGCCGTTGCAGTTAACCACCCCCTTCTTCGGCAGTCTTTGTCAGCCATCTCTCCATCAGCCGTCTGTGTTAACTATTAGCGTCAGCCCTTCCGTCAGTCGTCTTCCGGTTTCCCCTTACCAACCTCCCGCCAGCCATTTCCGTCAGCGGTAGCGGCTCTGAAACCACCCCCTCGGTACCCTCTATTTCCCCTCCACATTATCTTTTTACCGCTATCTCGTCACCTTTATCTCGCACCGCATCTCCGCCGGTCATCGCTTCCGTCAGCCGTTTCCCAGCCATCCTAAAGGGACAAACGGTGCTTCGTTATCCATTAAAATCACTTTTTTTTACGTGTAAGTGTAAAAGAGTTTGTGAGATCCACATTTGTTGCTCTCCCTTTCCCCATACAAATAAAGGAGGTCATTCTTTTTAGTGTTCACATATTTCTTTATTTCTTTCTTTCTCATTTCCCTTTCTCCTCTATCTGATTCCCTACTATCCCCTTCCCTTCTCTTTTCCCTTTTTTTTAATCCCTTTTTTTTTTTTCCCCTTTTTCTGTCTCTTTCCCCTTTTCTCTTCCCCTTCCCATTTACCTTTTCTTTCCCCTCTCCCCCCCCCCCCCATCCCCCCCCCCTCCTTTTCTTCCTCCCTCCTCCCTCCTTCCTCCCCTCCCCATCCCCCCCTTTCCCTTCCCCCTCCCCAATCCCTTCCCCCCCCCCCCAAACCCCCCCCCCCCCTCCCCCCCCCCCAATCCCCTTTCCCCCCCTCCCCTCCCTTTTTCCCCCCCCCATACCCCATCCCCCCTTCCCCCCCCCCCCCAACCCAAATTTCCCCCAAGCCCTTTAGTCCAATTTTTTGGGGCTCTCGTCCTTGTATTTATCGCTGGGGCTTCTTGGGTTTCCCGGAAGGTCCGCTCCACGAAACAAGGGTAAAGAAGAAGAAGAAGAAGAGAGAGAAAAAAAAGGAGAAGAATGGAGAAGGAAAGAAAGATAAAGATAAAAGAAGAAGAGAGAGAGAAAAAGGAGAAGAATGGAGAATGAAAGACGAAGGGAAAAAAGCGAAAAGATGGAGAAAAATGAAGAGGGAGAGAAGATGAATGAAATAAGTAAGAAAGAGAAAAACGGAAGAACGAAAAAGAGGGAAAGGAAAACCACAATAAAAAAAGAAGAATGAAAAGAATGAGTGACTGAAAGGGAAGGAAAGAAGAAGAAGAAAAAAAGAGAAAAAGAAAGAAGAAAAAAAGAGAAAAAGAAAGAATAAAAAAGAGAGAAAACTAAAAATGAGGGAAAGATGAAGATAACTGAAAGAGAATGAAAGAAAAAATGAGACAAAAAACAAACAACAAGAAAAGAGAAAAAAAAAGATGGAAAAGAAGGAGGAAAAGGAATAATAATAAGAAAAGGTAAAAAAGGATGGAGAGAATGAAAGAAAAAAATATGATACAAAAACAAAAACAAAAACAAACAAACAAACAAAGAAAAAAAAGAATGAGAAGAATGAAGAAAAAAAAATTGCCACTTAGTCTTTTATGTTTATAATTTCAATATATTCCTTTTTTCCCCACATGTGAGCGTCATTCGTTATATCCAAGGTGAAAGACTAAAAAAAAAAGAAGTCAATATATAGGTCTCAACTTAGGCCTATCAGCTATAAAGACAGATCAAACTTTTTATTTTCTCTCCGTAGGTTTTCTCGCCCTCGAACCTCTCTCGCCCTCGAACCTCTCTCGCCCTCGTCCTCAACGCCCTTCCACCTAATCCTTCTCGCTCCCCCCCCGTCCCTTCCTTGCTTCCCCCCTCCCCCATTCCCTTCATTTCTCTCCCCTCCCCCCCCCCCACCCCCCCTGGTGATTGTCCCCTTTAAATTGCAATAACCACACACAATATTGCTAGTCTCCAATTTCCACGTTGCTCCACGGGGCTCCTCCTCTCCCTCTCTCTTCCACTTTTCTCTTCTCCTCCTCTTCCCCCCTTTCTTTTCCTCTCCTCCTTGTTTTAAATTCTTACACCTTTCCCTCTCCCTTTACTCTCATTTTCGCTCGCACTCTCTTTCGCTCTTTTCACTCTTCACGTCTCTCTTTCTTTCTTTCTCTCTGTGTCTCTCTCTCTCTCTCTCTCTCTCTCTCTCTCTCTCTCTCTCTCTCTCTCTCTCTCTCTCTCTCTCTCTCTCTCTCTCTCTCTCTCTCTCTCTCTCTCTCCTCCGGCGTCATTAAGTTCTCTCTCCCGCCTATGCAAATCCGAGATCTTGGCCGGAGTTCCTCTTCTTCTCTCTCTTGCCTCTCACTCTCTTTTCATTATTTCCCTCTTTGCTCACTCCATTCGTTTTTGTTCATTTTGCTTCTTCCTTTTGTTTTATCTCTTTTCTCTCTTTCTTTTGCACTTCTTTTTTTGGTTATTTTCTTTTTCGATTTTTTTTCTCTCTCGTTAATTTCTCCTTCGCTTTTCCCTTTAGATTATACCGCTTCTTCTTCTCCTTCGTCACTTTTTCGGTATCTGATTTTTCGTGTTTCTCTTCGTTAATTCTCCTCCATTCATCCCATTTGTCAGTCTCTCTTTGCTTCTTCCCTTTCGCTTTCTCTCGCGCTCTTCCTCTTTCCCTATTTCTCTCTCCTTCATCTTTCTCTTCTTCCTCTCTTGCTTCCCTTCTTTTTTATTCTTTCATTCTTCCTTCCTTCCCCTCTGTTCCTCTTCCCTTCCTTCCTTCCCCTCTGTTCCCTCTTCCCTTCCTCCCCTTCCCATTTTTCCTTCCTTTCCCCTCTCTTTATCCGTCCTTAATTGCTTGCTTTTCCTTCTAATTTTTCCCCCTCACTCCATCTTTCTCTGACAATTCCTTGGCCCCGTATCTATTTTTAATCGCTCTTTCTCTTCCTTCTCTCCCTTTCCATTTTCCCTTTTTTTATCGTTTTGTCAATTTTTAATTTATTTCTTATTCCATTTTTTTTCTCTCTCTCTTTCTATAACATGTTTTGCTGTCTGTCTGTATTTTTCTGTTAGTTCTGTCTGTCATGCTTTTCATCTAGGTTCATAATTTTCTCTTTTCATTTCTATACACCAGTTTCTTCTGTCAAGTCTGCGTTGTTTGGCTTGTTTTCGCTTCTATTCCTTCTCTCCCCACTCTCATCAGTCATCTTTGTTTTCGCTCTCTCTCTCTCTCTCTCTTCTCTCTCTCTCTCTCTCTCTCTCTCTCTCTCTCTCTCTCTCTCTCTTTCTATCTCTCTCTATCTCTCTCTCGCTCTCTCTCTTTCTCTCTCTCTCTCTCACCTCCCCCTCTCTCTGTCACTCTCTCACTTCTCCCTCTCTCTCCCTCTCGCCCCCCCCTCTCTATCTCCCTCTCCCTCTCTCTCCCTCCCACTCCTCCTCTCTCTGTCTTCCTCTTTCCATCTCCCTCTCTTTCCCCCTCACCCCCCCCCCATCCCCCCCCTCCGTGTCTCAAACCCCGCAGGCACTCGCAGGCAATTAAGAGATGATGATGATGTCAACAGCAGTGAGATGAAGGAAAGATGAGAGACGTGACACAAGACAGCATCTCGGAAATGCCCCTTCCCCTGGGCCGGGACGTGCCTCGGTCCCTTCTCGTGTCCTACAAGAAGGGCAATGCTATTTATGCCAAAGTCGATGTTCTTTACGTCAGATTCGATGCTCTTTATAACAGATTCGATGCTTTTTTATGATTCGATGCTCTTTATAAAAGATTCGATACTTTTTTTTTTAACAGATTCGATGCTCTTCATAACAGATTCGATGCCATTTATACCTGACTCGATGCTCTCCATACCATATTCAATCATCTTTAAAACAGATTCGCTAATCGTAGGAATAAATGCAATGCTGTTTATACCAAATTCGATGCTATTTATGCCAAAGACAATGCTGCTTATGCCAAACGAGTGAAAAAGGATTTCGGCGGATGGAGAGGGATCAGCAGAGAGAAAGTTCCTTCGAAACTGGGATAATAATTTTCTTTCAGATAGATCGGTTCACACGCCTGGGTAAGTTCAAACTTTTTCTTTTGTTTGCTTTAGTTTTGTACTTTTGGGGAGAGAAAGAGTGGGGAGAGATGGAGTGGGAGGGAAGAAGGACGGAGAGAGAGGGGGAAAGAGAGAGCTGGGGACATAGAAAATGAAACTTAGAGGGGGAAGAAAAAGAAAGAAGGAAAGAGAGAGGGAAGGGGACAGAGACGGAGAGGAGGAGAGGGAAAAAAGATAAAGAAAAGGGGAGATGAGAATATAGGAAAAGTGGAAGGAGGGAGGACAGGGGAGAGGGCAAGGTAGAGGGGTCGGAGAATGGGAGAGGAATGAGGAGAGAGCAAGGAAGAGAGGAGGCAGAGAAGGGAGGAAGGGATGGAAAGAGAGAGAGGACGAGGATGGGGGAAGGGAGAGGAGGACGGTTACTCCACCAACTTCATTTAAGTTAACACAGAAAGAGATTAATGTTATGTGCGAGTTTGGCATTTGTATGGACCTCCTACAAACTTCGGTGAATTATGATAGTGGTTAGCTCATGCTAGTCTGCAAATGCGTTTCATCTCAACGTATACGGCAAATACGGAGTAAGCGCGTACTTGCGTGTATATGTGTATTAGTATGTGTATGTGTGTGTGTGTGTGCGTGTGTGAGTGTGAGTGCGTGCTTGCGTGTTTGAATTTTCCTCTCTCTAACTCTGCTTTCTCTGTCTGTCTGTCTATCTCTGTCTCTGTCTCTCTCTCCCCCCCTCCCCCCCTCTGTCTCTCTCTCCCTCCCTCCCCCCCCTCTCTCTCTCTCCGCCTCTCTCTCTCTATAAAGTTGATAAAAGTAATGGTTAGTTTAAAGGATTTCACTTTATTATGGGGTTGGGATAACGGAAAAACAAACCCTAATCTATTTACTTACACGCACTGGGACCCCAGCGAGTTGTTTTGGTGCACTATGATACAATACACAATCTGTTATATATGATATAACCTTCTTCAATTAACAATTATCCCTTGATGATCTGGAAGAGATTTTTTTTATATCTATTCTGTTGTTTCAGTCATGTTTTATGGCCGAGCCATGGTTTCAGAATCGGAACTATTTTGAAAACTATTTTCGTTTTTTAGTTCGACTCATGTCCAGCCATCCCAGCTATACCACGAATTCAAAATCATTGTGTAATTATTCAGGAAGTCTAAATCCAATTAAAGAAGTGGAAATAATTATTTTGTGCTTGAATACCTGGTTGTTCTTTAATCGATTTAGAATATCAATTACAAACAGCATACTTCCACCGATAACAAGGGAGTCTTCACTGACATAACAAGCGAATACCCATTAACAACACATAACAAGGAACTTCATCTGAAACATAAGCAGATTTTCACTGACAACACACGTAACAGTGACAACACATAAAATAACGAACTTCCATTAACAACACATAAAAACAACAAACTTCCATTACCAACACATAAAACAACTCATATGATAACGAACTTGCACTGACTAAAACCCACCTAGCAGAAAAATTTCACTAACAAGGCATCAAACAACGTACTTCCATAGACAAAGTACAAAATATCTTATTATATCGTACTTCGCACTTCGACTAACAACACGGCTTCTGACAACACAAGAGATATTTCTCATTAAATATGCCAGGCATTGTTTCATTAAAAACAAACGCGTAAAAGTTTTGATAGATGAAGGTAGAATGGCGAATTCTTTTGATAGATGAGACCTGCTTTCAGAAAAAAAAAATATTTTTTTATTTTTTTTAGAAAAAAAACCGAAAGAAAGAGAAAGTAGAAAGATTGAAAGCTTATGCATGTGCATCTCTGTCTGTCTGTCTTTTTCTCTCATTGTCTGTCTGTCTCTGTCTCTGTCTCACTGTCTGTCTTTGTCTCTATCTCTCTGTCGATCTGTCTTTGTCGCTGTCTCTGTCTTTCTGTCTGTCTTTGTCTTTCTCTATCTGTCTTTGTCTCTGTCTCTGTTTTGTCGCTGTCTCTGTCTCTCAGACTGTCTGTCTTTGTCTCTGTCTATCTGCTTTGTCTTTGTCTGTCTCTCTGTCTTTGTCTTTGTCTGTCTCTCTGCCTTTGTCTCTGTCTGTCTGTCTTTGTCTCTGTCTGTCTGTCTGTCTGTCTGTCTCTGTCTGTCTTTGTCTCTGTCTGTCTGTCTGTCTTTGTCTCTGTTTGTCTGTCTGTCTGTCTCGATATAATTTGTTTTGTGTATGAACTAGAGGCTAGACGTTGATAGTAATGACACAGATAATGCATGTGAAGAGGCTTGGCAAACGGAAAAGTAACATTTCTTTTGGGTATAGACTGACAGCAGGGCGAAATTTCAACTCAAGTACACTTCCATCCTTGAAGAATATTTTCATTCCGGAAGACTCATGAACCGTATTCATGTTGACAAATGTAGAAAAGTCATGAATGAGAATGAAGACTCGCCTTCTGCATCATTAACACTATGGGATTCAGAGATAAGAAAAAAAAATGTCACCACACCTGCATCACCAAAGCGCTTGGTTACAGTGCGGGAGTAATGGGGTCAGACCCGAATTTAGAGAAAGCACACAATCGAGCGCTGAGATCTTACTTGAGGGTTCACAAGTACTGTCCCTTGGTGGCTCTTGAGGGGGAAATGGGTTTCACGCCACATGAGCTCCGACGAAAAGTACAAATGTTGCGCCCATGGGACCATCTCACTCAGCCAAGGCCTAGCAGCCTCCCTCGTAAAACGCTCGAAGTTGAATAGGATAGGAAACTAAACTGGTGCGCAGGTCATTTGGCTACGCACCTTTTCTGAAATACGCAAGGCAGTCTAGACGCTTTACATATGGAACTATTGATAATACATGAATGTGCATTTCAGCTAAATCTTAAATCAGAACCTATATTGCGACTATACAGGTAATCTATAAACAGTATTTACACAGAACAATATATAAACTGGCATCTGTCGCGATATTCACGGGCAGTTTTCGCACATAGTCGTGTAGGTATATTGTCTCTGAAGATGGAAAAGGGCGATGTTCTGAGCATCGAAGAAAGGATATGTGACTTTTGAGGGCTGAATTACAAGATAATATACATTTCCTCTTTGGCTGCCTCTTGTAGGAAGATATCACATTCCCGTTTCTTGAAAACTGTCAATAGAAACATCCACATTTCCTCGCAATTCATTTATTGGAAACATTAAGATTGGTTTTGCAGTTTTGACAGACTCCATTGCCTTGCCTTCCACAAAAGAAGACTAACTTTGTAACTTTTTATCTGATCTTTAATCCAACATTTCTTTATAGCTCCGGCCATACATTTAAATCTCGATTTTAGTACTGCATATGTTTTACGCTTTTTTATATAATTTGATATGTGTTATTATATATGATAATGTAGAAGCTCAAAAATAGTAAAACATGTATTCAATATAACGTGACAGTCAAACAAACTACATTTACATCTGTCTGTCTGTCTGTTTTTTTTCTCTCTCTCGCGCGCGCCACCCCCATCTCTCTCTCTCTCAGTCTGCCTGTCTATCTGTCTGTCACTATCTCTCTGTCTGTCTGTCTGTCTCTGTCTGTTCGTGTCTATCTCTGTCTACCTTTTTGTATATGTCTGTCTGAATCTGCCTCTGTCTGCTGTCAGTAACTGTGTATAATAATTCATATGGCAACAATAGAATCCCTTTTAGAAACTAGGACCATGGAACTAATTCAACATAAAATGGACCAGACACACGATGAATTAGTGTAAGTTTATATTAGACGAATATAAAAAAATAGAAAAAAAATAGAAGAACAGTTGTTGGTTTAAGAGCAAAATGTATTCAAGAGAAGACCGTAAAGTCACAAAGCATACATTCCGAGACAACAGTCCTGAATAGGCTGAAAAAGAGGGATGATACACATTATATTGCATTGTTGACTTCCGGAAAGCATTTGATAGAGTTAACAGTTCATATCTCTTTTAAGTTCTCTTGTATATAGGCTGTGAACAGAACTTTTTTCTGGCCTATTGGCTGTTCCTGGTTTTTTATAATGATTAGAACCTGTCAAGTGTAGGGGTACGAGGGGTAATGCATCACTGATTTAAAAAAGAATAATGGTGTAGAACGAGGTGCCATGCCCTTGATATATTTCTTAAAAGTATAGCTGTCGAGATCAACCCATGTGGATTAGGAATCACCTTCAGTGGTTTTATTACTGTATGCTGATGATGTAATCTTAGCGTAAACTAAAAATGACTTCCAAAAGGTAATAGGTATATAAAATTGGATATAAAAAGGAGGCTAGATATTAACTGTAATAAAACAGATTTTGCATATGCTGAGGGCACAACCCCAAGGGCAGTTTCCTGTTCAGGTTCGGGGACTCAGATTTAACACTTGTTTGTAGTTCGTATCTTGGGCTTTTGGTTAATGAACAACGAATTACTCGCAAATCATATTTCTTGATGGGCATCCTTCCTCACGCCCACCCCCTCTCACCCCTATCCTCTCTCACGCCCACCCTCCCTCACGGCCACCCTCTCTCACGCCCACCCTCCCTCACGCCCACCCTCTCTCACGCCCACCCTCTCTCACGCCCACCCTCCCTCACGGCCACCCTCCCTCATGCCCACCCTCTCTCACGCCCACCCTCTGTCTAACCGCCCACCCCTCCCTCACGCCACCCTCTCTCATAGCCCACACCTCTCTCATGCCCACCATCTCTAATGCCACCCTCACACGCCACCCTCCTCTCACGCCACCCTCTCTCACGCCCACCCTCCCTCACGTCCACCCTCTCTCACGCCCCACCCTCTCTCACGCCCACCATCTCACATGGCCCACCCCTTCTCACGCCCACCCTCATCTCCACGCCCACCTTCGCTTCTCACCCCCCCTCTCTCACTCCCACCCTCTCTCACCCCCTCTCTCTCATAGCCCAACCTCTCTCTCACGCCTACCCTCTCTCCATGCCCACCCTCCCTCCGCCCAACCCTCTCTTCACCCGCGCCTCTCCTCACGCCCACCGTCCTACACCCTCACGCCCAAACCTCTGCATTAGGGCACCAGATTCCGGGCGAAGCAAGCCACCCCCGCCCGGAGTGCAGGGCCATGCAAGCCCTTTGGAAGAGTGTATGAGACTACTAGGGGCGGAGTTGGGCCATGAGGGACAGCTCAGGGCCTTGGCGTTCGCCTAATGGAGGTGTCCTTTGTTCGGGCACCTCCCCTCCTCCTCCTCCTCTTCCTCCCTCCCTCTCCTTACCTACCTTCCGTCTTCTCCCCTTGTCTCCCCTCTCCCTCTCCTTTATCCTTCTCCCCCTCCCCTACTCCGCTCTCTCTCTCTCTCTCCTCCCCCCCTCCTCCTCCTCTCATCTCCTTTTCATCCCTCATCCCCTCCTCCTCTCCCTCCCACTCTCTCTTTCCTCCTTCTCATGTCCTTCTGTTCGTGTG
>NC_051411.1:27546527-27564027 GCF_015228065.2 Penaeus monodon
TCAACATCTCAAACGCACAAAAAAACTCCAACAACGACAACGGCTGAAACAAAAAGTTAAAAATCAACATCTCAATACCAACAAATATAAACATGAACAAAAAACGCAAACAAAAAAGTAAAAAATATTAACATCTCAAACAAAAAGTAACACAAGAAAAAAAGAAAAAAACTTCTCAGTCACCAAAAAAAGAAAGAAAGAAAGAAAAAAAAATCAACAACGCGAATGGAATAAACAACCGACAGATTCCCAAGGTCCAGCTGGAGACTCCCGGCAAAGCAAGCCAAGCAGCGGGACAACAATGCACGATCTCGGATTCCCTCCTGAGACGTACAAAAAGCCCTGAGCGTGAAAGAGTTCCAGTGCACATTCACCTTGCAACCTCCCCTTTACAACACCTAAAATGTCTTTTTTTTTCTCTCTCTGTCGCGTTCTTTCTCTGTCTTTCTGTCTTTTTATCTGTATGTCTGTCTCTATCTGTGTGTCTCTCTTTTTCCGTCTGTCTGTCTGTCTGTTTGTATGTCTCCCTTTCTCCCCCCCTCCCTCCCCCCCCCCCTCTCTCTCTCTCTCTCTCGCTCTCTCTCTTCTCTCTCTTCTCTCTCTCTTCTTTAGCTCGTTCGCTCTCGTTCTTTCTTTCTCGCTGTCTGCCTCTCTCTCTCTCTTTATATATTTTATATTTCTAACACCTAGGCGTAAGATGGCTGCGGGCTGTACACTCTCAGGCGAGGACGTACACCCTTGCCTCTTTTGTTTTGGTAAAGAGCCTGGGAGAGAGGAGGGGGGGGCCGGGGGACGGGGGATAGTGGGAAGAGGGGGATAAAGGAAGGGGGAAGAGGGGAAGACGGAGAGGGTGGGATATTGAGCAAAGTAGGGAAGGGGTGGCTGGGGGATAAAGGGAAGGGGAGAGGGAGATAGGTTGGGGAAGATAAAAAGGGTGGGGAAGGGAGAAAGAGTGGGGAAGATAAAAAGGGTGGGAAAGGGAGAAAGGGGTAGGGAGGAATGGAAAAATGAGTAGGGGAGAAAGAGTATGGGAAAAAATAAGAAGAGGGGATGGGAGAAATGAAGGGGAGGGAAAGGGAGAGGGGAAGAAAGGTAGGGGAAGGTAGGGTAGGAGAGGTGGACTTCAAGAAATCTAAAGCGAAGGAGGGAAGGGCAAGGAAAGAGTAAGGGGCCGTAGAGAAAGGGAGAGGAGTAAAGAAAGGGGGATCGGAAAGTGCAAAAGCAAGGGGAAAAGGGAAAGGGAAGAAGGAGAGAAGATGAAAGACCAGGAGAGAGGGAAATGGTGCAGTGAGGATGGAAGGGAAAGGAAAAGAGGTAGGAAGGGAAGGCAAAGAATAAGGAAAAAGTGAGTGGAAGGCCCCCTACTTATATAAGTGCGAGTGCATGTTCATTTCTTTTCTTGGTTATTGCAAAGTCGCGTTTAGTGAAGGAAAGGTGGGGGGAGGGGGGAGGAGGTCATGCAATATCAGACAAGAAAGTATATGTTTCGGTTTCTGTGACTTGGTTTGTCTTTACGTGGATGCAAGTACGTGCGGGGTCGCTGTACACACACGCGCGCACACACACACACATACACGCATTTTATTTTACTTGTTCTTTTTTTTTTAATTTGCACTCTTCTCTCAGTTTTTCTCTTGTCCATGCTCTTACTCTCTCTCTTTCTCTCTAGCTCCCTCTTCTTATTTTCTATTTCTTTATTACTTAGTTGTTCTTCTTTTATCATTATCATCGTCATCATCATCATCACCATTGTTAATAATAATAATAATAATAATAATAATAATAATAATAATAATAATAATAATAATAATAATAAGACCACCAGCTTATTTAGGCTATCAGCTTAGACCACCAGCTTATTTAGGCCACCAGCTTATTTAGGCCACCAGCTTATTTAGGCTATCAGCTTAGACCACCAGCTTATTTAGGCCACCAGCTTGGACCGCTAGTTCCCTGAGATCTTACTCAAACACGGACCTATAAGCACACCTTATCCTTCTCGTTTTTTCCTCCTTCGTAAACAGTGTTTTCACCCCATTTAACCGATCTGCAAATAGGCTTTTATATATCTGTTCTCTCGCCGGATGACGTACAAACGTTTCTTCTCGAGGGAAATCTATTTCTGAGGCGTAGAAACCATGTAACCTCATTCATGAGTTTTATTATTATTATTATTTTGTTTTAGTTTTTCTTTTCTTTAGATATATTTATGAATTAATTGATTCATTGAATAATTTGTCAGTTAAGTGATTAAGTGAATATTTATATATATATATATATATATATATATATATATATATTATAATATATATATATATATATATATATATATATATATGTATTATTTTGTTATATTATTATATTATTATTATTATTATTTTATTATTATTATTGTTATTATTATTATTATTATTATTATTTATTATATTATTATTATTTATTATTATTATTAGTTATTCATTATTTTATTATTATTATATATCATTATTATTATATATTAATTATATTATTATTATATTATTATTATTATTATATCATTACATTTTTTATCATTATTATTATTATTATTATTATTATTATTAATATTATTATTATCATTATTACTATTATTATTATTATCATGATTAATGCTATTACTATTATTACTATTATTATAAGCTTTATTATTATTATTGTTAATATTATTACCATTATTTTATCTTATTATTATTATTATTTCTATTATTACTATTATTATTATTACTATTATTATTAACATTATTATAATCATACAATTCTTATTGTTGATCTAAGACAATCTTAAGTGTTAAATATGCTAATTTTGCAATATGATCGAAGGTATACCTTTCAAGTTTACGCATGTATCGTATTGGCAAATTTTCTTTCTCCTTCTCTCTTTCGTCTGTCTGTTTGTCTATTCATTTGCCTAGTTCTCGTGCTCTGTCTATCTGTCTCACTCTCTCTCTTCTCTCTCTCTCTCTCTCTCTCTCTCTCTCTCTCTCTCTCTCTCTCTCTCTCTCTCTCTCTCTCTCTCTCTCTCTACCTATCTATCTCTCCTGTATACTAAGCAATATAACAATATAACAGTCTTATGTATCCTACCGACATTTCTTCTACACCAACACGTGTCAAAGAGAAATTCCACGTCACGTAACACTAAAAAGTTCTGACAAATACTTATATTCCCAAAGAATAACCACTGTCCCAAAGGCAACTTCAATGCTTTCAGTCGTATATATATATATATATATATGTATATATATAATATATATATATATATATATATATATATATATTATATATATTATATATATATATATATATACACACATGTCCAGCGACGTTTTACATTGACGTCTTTATAACAAGCTGCAGCGTTTTCTCGAGCATGAGAATCACCAAATGTAACAAGATGAACCACGAGAAGAAGATATTTTTGTTTTCCCCTGAAGGAAGTTCCCTCCCTTTTGGCTTCCAGTTCAGAGGTTGGCAAATTTTGGCTTGGGATGTAGAAAAGAGGAAAGGGGATATAAGATAAGATGAAGGAAAATAATATAAGATAAAGTAAGAGAACAGAACAGACAAGAAAGGAAACGGATATATAAAGGATAATAATAATGATAATAATAATAGTAATAATGGTAATAGTAATAGTAATAATAATAATAATAATAATAATAAGACAAGAAAGGGAAACGGAAATGTAAAGTATAATAATAATAATGATAATAACAATAATAATAATAATAATAATAATAATAACAATAATTATAATAATAATAATAATAATAATAATAATAATAATAATAATGATAATAATAAATAATAATGATAATAATAATGAAGAACAAACAGATATGAACTACAAGGAATATACATTTTCTTTTTTTTATGAGATGAAACTATAATCCTGATCTGAACGGATTTTATGGATGCTTACTCTACGTTTCATCTCTCTATGGATACAGTCTAAGCACTTTTACATATACCAAGAGATTTTATGTGCATATTTCCCCCTCTCTCCTTTTCTCTCTCTCACACTCTCTTAATAATAGTAATAATAATAATCACGGTAAGGATAACATTAATAATAACAGTAATAATATTGATAATAATGATAATAATGATATTAATTATAATGATAATAATAATAATAATAATAATAATAATTATAATATCCACAGCAACTAAACAATAATAATAAAATAATGATAATAATGATAATGATAACGATAATAATGGTATCCCTTCTGCTAACACATTAATAGAGGTAGTGAGATAATGTGTTCTAGACATGAGCGTTGTAAAAGCCCCTTGAGAGTGAATCTGATTAGGCCAAGAGCTCTTCAATACACATTTATCATATGTAAGTCACATATATACTGACGTACACGCACACACACATGCACATACATACAAACATACACACACAATCACACACAAAGACATTTTGCTTAATGCACATATGTGTTTTTCTCTCACATTCCTCAAACACACCACACACACACACACACACACACACACACACACACACACACACACACACACACACACACGTATCTCCCCGAGTCTATTCATTAACGGCTTCGTCACTGAATCTATAGAGCACTCTGCTGGCGTCTTTGCCTCAGCGCCATCTGTTGAGAGAAAGAGCGTGTGATTCAAACGTAAGAAGGATGTGACAAGGCCTAGCGAGGCAGTCTGTGGTTTTTTGATGGAGTGAGCGCCTGATCCTCCTTTTCTTCTCCGCCTCCTTCCGCCTCCTCCTCCTCTGTCCCTAATATTTTTTTCTGGTCCTTCTCTCTTCCTTCTTCTTCTCCATCCTCCGTCCTCCTCCCCTGTCCGCAATCTTTTTTTCAGGTCCTTCTCTCTTCCTCCTCCTCCTCTGTCCGTAATCTTCCCCATGGTCCTTCGCTCTTCCTATTTCCAATCTTATCAGTTCTTCGTTCTTCTTCTCCCTCCTTCCTGCCCCTCCTCCTTCGGTAATTTTCATTCTCGTCCTCTTTCTCTCTTCCTTCTCCTGCTTCCATTTTATCCTTTCTTTGTTCTTCTTCTCCCTCCTCCTCTTCCCGTAGTCTTCATTCTCGCCCTCCTTCCTCTCTTCCTTCTTTCTCTTCCATATTATCCGTTCGTCCTCTGTCGTCTCAACCTTTCTCTATTCTTAATGTTACATTTTCTCTCATCCTTCTTTCCTCTTTCCCCTTCTCTGTCTTATCTTTCCCTTTTGTCTTCTTCTCTGTCTTTACATCCTCTTCCACTCTTCATCCCCCTTTCTCTCTTCCTTTTTCATCTTGTCTCTTATCTTCTTCCCTTCGTCCTCCTCCTTTTCTTTCTTACTCTCCCTATTTTCCATCCTTCTCCTCTTGCTCCTCCTTCTCCTCCTCTGCCCTTTCCTCCTCCTCCCCCTCCTCCTTACAGTGACCTGTTCGCGTGACCTTTCTCGCCTCACATACCAGAAAAGCATATGCTTCCTATCTTCCGACTCCAACAGGTCTCAGCCGTGACAATGACGAAGGGACCTTAGAACACTCTAAACTAACCCATATTGCTTGTACGCAATTCCCATGATGTTATTCTGACGTTTTTATGTATAATTATGTCTTTTTTATTCTCAAAATGTTTGTTAGAAAATGCTTATTCTGAATCATTAAATATGTTATCATCATCATTATCGATATTCAAATATCTTTAAGCTTTATAAATACCGAGCATTTCTCCTTATCATGAAGCTTCTTAGCCTTTATCATGAAGCTCTCTTATACAACTGTATAAAAGGTACCCTTGTTTCTTCACCACGAAACTATCATGTGACCATGCGTATTTGATTTTGAGTTCATTCAAATTCTTTCATGTTTTCTATTATGAAATATTTCAAAACGAAGTTTATTCACAACAATTTCTGAGCAGTCCACACAGACCGCTCGCCCTCGCGGGAATGGCAAGACGCCTCGCTCCTCCCTGGGTTCCTTTGCCTTGCCTGTCCTCTGTACTCCGGCTACCATACTCCTGCAGTGATAAAGTATAAATCTGCAAAGACTTTAACTCAACACACCAAGAACCAAAGCAGAAGTACCATCAAAGAGGAACACGAACCCTTCACATTACACTGGACCCAGTCTAGTGGGATAAAAACTCCCCACTATATTACATTGGTGCCATCAGGTGGGATAACTCCCTGCTTCGTTACACTGGCGGCAGCGAAGGGGCATACGCTTCCTACAATATTACACTCCTCATCCATCTAATCCTCCTCCTCCTGCTCTTCCTTCTCCTCCTCCTCCTCCTCTTCCTCCTTCTCTTCTTCTCTTCTACCCTCTTGCCATCATCCTCATTCTCCACCTTCCTCCACTTCTTCTCTATCTTTCTCCTCCGTTATCTTCCCCTTCCCCATTCCCGTTCGTCTTAAGCCGGCGAGTGTACGAATTAAGAGGATTTGAGCATGACAAGTGTGTGTGCGTATTTTGTATGTGCGTTTGGTATGTGCGTGTACAATTACTTGTGTGTACATCTATGTGTGTATGGTTAACTTGGTGTGTACATTTACTTGTATTCTCATATGTATATATGGTAACATGCGTATATGTATGTTTACCGATATATATGCGTCTATAACAAAACCTATGTGCGTGGACATGAGTACATAGAAATGAGTACATGTGTAGAAAGAAGGACACGTGTGTAAATGCGTACATACATGTGTACATATTCAGAGCGCGCGTGTGTGTATCTGAGAAGGAAGCTGGAAAGCGAGCTAAGAGGCTGGAGACGCTCTTCAAACGGACGAGGGAGAACATGGTAACTCCGTATTTCCACGGATGAAATCACTCTATTAGCGCGTCGAGCTGTCTCTCTCTCTCTCTCTCTTTCTCTCGCTCTCTCTTCCTCTGTCTGTCTGTCTGTCTGTCTGTCTGTCTCTCTGTCTCTCTCTCTCATTCTCTCTCTCTCTCTTCCTCTCTCTCATTCTCTCTCTCTCTCTCTTCCTCTCTCTCTCTCTCTCTCTCTCTCTCTCACTCTCTCTCTCTCCCTCTCCCTCTCTCTCTTCTTCCACTTCCACTTCCTCTTTCTTCTTTTCGTCATTTTAATTCCATGCCTTCATTTTTCTTTTTCTTTTCTCTCTCTTTTGTCGTCTCACTCTCTGTCTTTCTTAACCTTCTCCTTCCCTCCCTCTCCCTTCCTTTCACTCGCTCTTTCCTATTCATTTTCATAAAAAACATCATCCTTTCACTTTTCCTTATTGATGCAAACACGCCATTAGTCTTAAAAAAAATCCTATACAAAAAAACAAAGAGACAAACAGACAAACATATCACAGACAAGATAATAAAAAACAATAAACCAACAGAACTTATTTCGTAATTCTACTCACTTATCATTCATTTTACACACCGATTATCATTCATTCAATCTGTGCTTAATGTAAGTAAAATAAAGGAGTTTTTCCCCTGCTAAAAAAACGGTATTCTGAAAGGACGCTTGAGTTCAGCTTAAGCCCATACACACTCAAGAGGAAATTAGAGTCACTTAAGCCTACGGAGAGAAATTAAATTGAGAGACAGTTTAAGAGGTTCGTATTAGTCGAATGCTCCCTTCCGAGGACTGGTTTTTCTCCGTTTTTTCTCTGTGCTTCGTTCTGTCTTTGTCTGTTGGTTTTTCCTTTTTTTTGAGATTCGTTCTCTGTTATTCTTTCCTTCTTTCACTTTCCTTCCTTCGTTCTTTCTCTTGTTTTCCTTTTCTCATTCTCCTTTCTCTGCGCTTCGTTCTGTTTTTGTCTGTTGGTTTTTCCTTCTTTTTTTTTGAGATTCGTTCTCTGTTGTTCATTCCTTCCTTCTCTGTTATTCTTTCTTTCCTCGCTTTCCTTCCTTCCTTCTTTCTCTTATTTTCTTTTTCTCATGCTTTTTTTCGGTTTTCCTCCATCCCTTCTTTCTTTCTCCCTCTCTTTCTGTTTTTTCTTTCTGTCTCTCTCATTGTGTCTGTCTCTGTAGGGAGAGAGAGAGGAAAGAAGAAGAAAGGGGAAGAGGAGAAGAACAAGGAAGGGTGAAGAGGAGGACATGGAAAGGAGGAAGAGGAGAAAGACGAGGAAAGGAGGAGAAAGACTAATGAATGGAGGGAAAGAAAGGAATAGGAGAAGAAAATGAAAATGAAAAATGAACGAGAGGCATTGGTGGCCGCATTACATTTTGAAAGTAAGAGCGTTACTATTACCGTTACTATTCCCGTTACTATTACCGTTACTTGAACAAATGTGCGTCTTAATTGCTAAACACGTTAATCCCTTGGAATAATAACGACTTACAGTTACGGTTACTTTAGGGGCACTAGAATTAATTAGATCTTGTCATTATGTGATGTTTTCTACGTCGTTACCGTAAAGAAATAACAAGTGAAGGTCATTATTACCTAATACATTGAACTTAGTGAAGTAATAGCCATTTATATATATATATATATATATATATATATATATATATATATGTATATATATAAATATATATATGTATATATATATATATATATATATATATATATATATATATATATATATATATATATATTTTTTTTTTTTTTTTTTTTTTTTTTTATCGTATATTGCGCAATCCAGGCTAGCAAATTATACATTATCATTTCATTTTGAATAATTAAATAATAACAAAGTTTACTATTGATTTATTGCGATAATGCACATACGCAATGAGGAGGAAGGAAAAAAAGCAAAAGAACAACAAAAAAGCACAGAAGATAAAGAGGAACAAAAAGAGAAGGATAAGAAAGGAAGGAGATGATAAATAGAAAGTAAAACAAGTCTAAGAAGATAGAGAGAGTTGATTAAAGGAGAAACACAGCCCCTCAAAGAAGAAAAAGAAGAGGGAGAAGAAGAAGGGGTAGGGGAAGAAGAAGAAGAAGAAGAAGAAGGAGAGGAGGAGAGGAGAAGAAGAAGTAGAAGAAGAAGAAGAAAGAGAAGAAGCAGAAGTAGAAGTAGAAAGAGAAGAAGCAGAAGAAAGAGAAGAAGTAGAAGTAGAAGAAGAAGAGGAAGAAGACGAAGAAGAAGAAAAGAACGGAGGACACAAAGAGAATGATAAGAAAAGCACGGTGGGCAAAGAGCGAAGAAGAGGAAGAGGGGAGAGGAGAGAGGAGAGGAAGAGCGAGCGTGCGAGGAGCGAGGTCCGTGGAAGTGATTTCGGAGGCGCGCGCCCGCACCTCCATTAACCTGGCGCGTAATGTCCCGCCGAGATGGGAAAAGTTTTCGCCAGCCTTTCTCGTTGACGAAGCTCTCGCGGCCAGGAAGCAGCATACGCGCTCACGACTCATGTCCAGGCTGACGTCTGGCTGATGCCCGGGCTGACATCTGGCTGACAGACGAGCTGACGTCTCGTTGATGCCCGGTCTGATGTCTCGCTCATACCCTGCTGACGTTACGCTAATGCAGTCGGTGACGTTTTGCTGATGGCCGACCTGATGTCTCGTTATGCCCTGGCTGACATCTCGCAAATACACGTGATGGCGTCTGGCTGATGCCCGCGCTGACGCTTTGCTGATGCCCGAAAACACACGGAGGAAAGATGGCTCGGACTGTCATTAGGGAGAGAAAGGGAGGGCAGAAGTGGAGAAGAGAAGAGAGAGAGAGATAGGAATAACGGGTTGGAGAAGCTGAGGAAAGAAGGAGGGGGAATATCTATATCTATAACTATATCAGTGTATCTTCATCTATCTATTTGTCTATCTAAATTTCTGTCTCTGTCTGCCTCTCCCCCTCTCTCTCTGTCTCTGCCACTGTATCTATAACAGGCACAGATGCCTTAGTACATTGGTTATGACTGGTTGAACAGTGATAGTGGTTGTAACGGCTCTGACTCTTTTATAAATGAAGAGAACTACACAGTGAAGGGAACACACGAGACGATGTCTTGGGTGTCCAGCCAGCCAGCCCGGAGGCTGGTGGTGTGGTGATGACCTGCGACGGTGACCGCTGGGCACAAACTAAGGGGCAGAGGAGGTTAGATATAATCGTCAACTAAGTACTCGCTGGCCTGATGGTTGTAAATTGGACTTTCAGCCACGTGGCAAACAGCCACGTGGTCTATTGGAAAAATGGCTTACAGAAATCGTACTTATGTATATATCATAGTATCTCTCTTTCCCTCTCTCTCCTATCTCTCTATTTCTATTTATATATCTATCTCCGCTTGTACGAGAGGGCTTCAAAAAGTCCATAACTAGAAATCATATGGAAGGATTTTGATTTCAATGCACCTGAACATTCTTGTACCAACGTGTTATAACGTGTTTAAACATGAACCCTTAAATGCAGGTAATAATGTATAGCCACCAGTTGGAATTCAGGCAACATGAAATCCACCAAAACTGAGGCCAAGACAAACATTAAATTCATGGTGACACTCGGTTGGGAGAATAAGCAAATCGTTGATACTCTGGAACAAGTTTATGGTGACAATGCCCCAAAGAAATCAACAACCTACAAATGGATAAGTCGGTTCAGAAGTGGAAGAAATGAAATTGAAGATGAGCCCCGCCGTGGCAGGCCATCAATGTCAGTTTGTGAGGAAAACATTAATGCCGTTCGTGACATATATGAAAAGGATAGACGAATAACCACTGAATCACTAGCAGACACACTCAACATCTCTGTGAGTTTTGCACACATACTTCTGGTGGAGAGTTTGGGACTAAACAAACTTTCCGCTTGATGGGTCCGTAGGCTGTTGCACCCAGATCAGCAACAAACAAGAGTAGATCTTTTGGAATTTTTGAACAAGTGAGATGAGAACTCTGAAGCTTTTGTGCAGAGAATTGTGACAGGGAGTAAGCAAGAGGCCACCACAAGCCACCAGAATATGAGTGACATGAGAGGTGGGAGCACCGCTATCACTAGATTTGAGCGAGACGAGAGATGGACTTGGGTGGTTCAGTAGAAGGGGTCTTAGCTTGATGGTTTATTGTTGAAAGTAGATGTGACCCCCAAGAGACCCTGTGTCCCTGGGTGGAGGTTGAGGTGATGGAGCTGGACCCTGTATGGCTTGGTCTGTCTGCCATGTCTCTCTCCCTGCTGTCTTATGGACATGTCCTTTTATGAGGTGGTTCCCTTCGAGGGCGAATGTTTATTCCTGTGTGAAAAGGGAAAGCTGGGCAACATCTGCATCCTGCTCAAGAAGGGCAGCTGCTTGGACAGAGGAGTGAAGTGTACCATCTGGTCTTGCTACGTATTGTTGACACAAGATATGAAACATGGCTCTACCAGTACGATCTCCAGGACAAAATTCAATCAAAGCAGTGGCTGCTCTGGGGTGGAAGTGGCCCAGTCAAAGCAAAATCTGAGTGTTCAAGAGGAAATGTTATGGCGACTGTCTACTGGGATGCAGAGGGTATTTTGCTGGTTGATTTCCTTGAGAGCAAGAAAACAATTACATCTGCTTATTATGAATGCATTTTGAGAAAATTGTCCAAAACAAATCACATAAAAATGCTCTGGAAAGCTGCATCAATGCATTCTCTTCCACCATAACGCTGCACCCGCTCACAGTGCTTGGCAGACAAAAGCTGTACTATGTGAATTGCGATGAGAAATCGTCTAACATCCATCTTACAGCCCTGATTTAGCCCCATCCGTCTTCTTTTTGTTTCCAAACTTAAAAAATCATTGAAAGGTATCAATTTTCCATTGGCTGAAGTTGTAAATAGAGCTGCTCTGACATGCTTCAGATCACATGACCCTCAGTTATACTCAGACGTTTACAGAAGTGTATTGACCTTAATGGAGCATATGTTAAAAAAAAACATAATAACTAAAACAGCATTGTCATACTGCCCATTTTCCGCAAACTTTTTGAAGACCCCTTGTCTGTTGTATGTATATATCTATATAAAACTTTCTCTCTGTACATTAACTTATTGATCCATCCATCAACCAGTATATCTGTCTATTTATCTGTATCTATTCATCTATCTATCCAGAGATGCACACACACACACACACACACACAAATATATGTATATATACATACATACATATATATATATATATATATATATATATATATATATATATATTTTTTTTTTTTTTTTTTTTTTTTTTTTTTTTTTTTTTTTTTTTTCAACAGCCATTTATTCTACTGCAGGATATAGGGTTCTCTCAATTCAACATTGAGAGGTTATTTAGCAGTAGCACCCTTACCTGACTGGATGCCCTTCCTAATCAACTACGGATTTTGTGTGCTAGAACTTTTGCCACGTAGTGACTTCACCTGCGTTTGACTTCTCAAGGCGATATGTCGTTTTCTCGCCGAGAGATCGGGCTCGAGCCAGCAGTCGGAGCGCAGGCCTTTTTACGACTTCCTCGGTGGGGAATTGAACTCGGGACCATGAGGGTCAGGTGTCCGGTGCTCTAACCACTAGACCATCGCGGCAGTCAAACATTTTTTTTCTTTAGCTTTATCCCATTCTTATATGGGGTCACCATTTGATCAGATTCTGGCAGATATCTTTTATTGCCGGATGCCCTTCCTGACGCCAACCCTCTCTATTAACCCAGGCTTGGGACCGGACACTTGACTTGGGCTGGTTTGCCCACCCAGTGGCTAGGTAGGCAATCGAGGTGAAGTTCCTAGCCCAATGGAACAACGCGCCGGCCGGTGACGCGAACCCTCGAACTCAGATTCCCGTCGTGACAGTCTTGAGCCCAATGCTCTAACCACTCGGAGACATCGCGGCTGTTTTATATATATATATATATATATATATATATATATATATATATATATATATATATATATATATATATTAAATATATATATTGAAGGCCACATGTACATTACAGTTGCACCGATATATTGCGAAATATTGCTTGGGTTTTGTTAATTATGTCTGAAAACATGCGACATAAAAATCACTTAACAGCAACAAATAACTAAATAGCATTAGGTAAAAAGGATGATGCTATAGTTCGTTGTAACTATATTATATCATTTTTTATTCAAACCATATTATTATCAACTTACTGCAAGCGATCCTGAAATGCTTCATTGTCGTCGATGGATTATTTCAGTACCTTTAATATTCTTTCTTCTTATTATCATTCTCTTTTGTATCACGATTCCTTTTAATTCCCAATTTCCCGCTCGCAACAATCCATGATCCTTGAGCAAACAGTTTCGAACAATTCCCTCGCCATTCGGCCTTGAGTAAATTGACAAGATTCTCTCAAGTGGTTTGCTCGCGCTCCCCCTCCCCCCCTCCCCTTCGCCCCTTTCCTCTCCTCGTATTCCTCGTTTCTTCTCATCTCTTTTCGGTTTTCTCTCTCGCTATTTTTCTTCTTGGTATATTTCCTTCCTTCTCTTCGCTTTTTCTGATGTTTTCATCAACTTTTCTCTTCTTACTACTTTTCCTTCTCCTCTTCTCTCATCTTTCCCCTATTTCTCTACCCCCCCCCTTCCCCTATCTCTCTCTCTCTTCCTCTTTTTTCCTTTCCCCTAATTTTCTTATCCCTCTTCCTCTATCTCTCTCTTCCCCCGCCCCATTTCTCTCTCCCCATCCCCCTGTCACTTATCTTTTTCCGCCTTCCCTCCCCTTCCCTTCACCTATTTCGCTTTCCCCCTTTTCTCCTCCTTCTCCCATCTCTCCTCCTTCTCCCATTCTCCAATTTCTTTATCCCACTTATCTCTCCCTATCTCTCCCTCTTCCCCTTTTCACTGTTTTTCTCTCTTTCTTTCCCCCACTCTTCCCTTTCCCTCCTTCCCTCCTAACTCCCCTCCCCTATCTCTTACCCATACTCCCCCCCCCCCCCCCCCAATCCTTATGAGGCAGCTCTCCTGGATACAAAAAATTCGCTCGGCGCCCGTCTGCTGTTGGTGGGAATACGTGCCTTTGTTTTTCTTTCTACTTCTGCTGATTATTCATGAGTGTTTTGCGGTTGGATGTAGATGAGTGGGTGCATAAACAGATTCCTTTATTGGGGAAATACATTGGACACACACGGATCCACGCGCTTACGAATGTGAGATGGATACATATAGACGCTCACATCCACACTTATATTTACACACCCCAGGAGCCAAAGACACTCATTTTTTCTACACGCAGACACCCCCCCCCACTCCCACACACACTCCCCACACACACACACACACACACACACACACACACACACACACACACACACACACACACACACAATCCACAAGCCACACCAACTACACCACATTCACACAAACCCCTTCCCATACTACATTCCATCCACCCAGAACCACCAATCCACCCAGTCCCACTATCCACACACCCTCTACCAATATCCACACTCCTGTTCCTCCCCCACACATCCACCTCAGCACCTAAACACCCACCCACCGACCAACCCACAACCTACTACGCACATCCACTTCCACACAGCCCTCTCCCACAAACCAACACCCACCCACCCAACAACTCACCGCCCACATCCACACACACACACACACACACACACACACACACACACACACACACACACACACACACACACACACACACACACACACACACAGCCCTCCCCCACATACCACCACCACCACATCCACACACCCACACACCAACACCCACCTAACCCACCTACCTACACCAACACCCACAGCCACTACACCCCCCCCCACTCACCATTCCTAGCTTGGAGATGAAGCTCGCTCGACCCAGAATCCATAAACAAACAGACTTTGTTTACTGAGCGAGTACGCGAACCTTCAACAAACGCTGTTACATGCGCCGTCTGTTTTTAGTCTACTGCCTGAACGCTCGGTTAGGCTGGAGTAATAACAGGGAAGGTAAATATAAAAACAATGTAAACAAAAGCAGAAGGTGGTTTAATTAATTTCCGTGAGAATGTATATTTTATTGGAGATTTTTTTTTCGTTGTTTTCTGTCTTTTCTGAGGTTTAAGATTTTGTTATAGAGATTAGCCATGGTATCGGATAGAATAAAGAGAGATGATATGATAAAAGTTTGAAGGAAGTTTTGCAACAAAGGCAGGGATATTACGGAAAATTATAGAGAAAGAAAATTATAAAGAAAAAAGGAAAAAAAATCGGAAGAAAATAATGAAAGCAAAAAGAAAAGAACAAGAAAAAACGAAAGGAGAATAAAGAACAGAAAAGAAAGAAAGATAAGAGAAAAGAAAACAGAAGAAAGAAAAGAAAGAAGGAAAGAAAAGAAAAACGCCAGAGGAGAGCAAAATTGCCAAGTAATATAGAACTGACACAGAGCTTTGGCAAAAAGGAGTGAACATCAGAAGGCAGCAGAGACATTTCTTGGCTCGCCTTCCCCGATTTTTTTTTATATATACTGCAAATATATAACTATACTCTATACATGCATATTTCTCTTCTTTCTTCTCTCTTCTTTCTCTCCCCCCTTTCATCTGGCTATCTCTCTGGCTATCTGTTTATCTATGTATCTCTCTATCTTTATCTCCATCTCTATCTATTTATCTATATGTTATCTATTCATTCAATATTTATCTACAGTTATGTGTGCATAAACTTTCTTTCTCTCCATCTCTCATTTATCATCGGCGCTTTCTGCTCTCTCCTTTCGTGTTGCAGTCCCCTCCCATCTGTCTTCCTCTTGCTCTCTGCCCCTTCGCCACGTGCTTTCCGGACCTCCACCCCGGCTTCCCTCGTAATCACCTCATGGCGTCTCCCTCATCTCGTTCCTGCGAATCCCTTGACTAATCTTGATTTACCGAATCTCCGCCGTCATCCTCATCTCCTCATTTCTCAGCCGCCTCGGCATGTGCATCCCGGCCGAGTTCCCTCCAGCATCCCGGGAGCCTCCTCTCTCCTCGTCCCTGGTTCGATCTGGCGAAGGAATGGTCTCGTAGATTCTTCTGTTTTGGGATCTGTGGCCTTCTCTTGCTCCCTCTGCTCTTTGCTTCGTCAGTCCTCGTTTTGTGTGCGAGTTGATTTTTTTTTAAAATATATTTTCTTCTACACGCGATTTTGTTTTGTATTTTTTTTCGTTTTTGCATTTCATACACGTCCTATTTCCCTTTATATATGATTTCCTTTCTTCCTTCTCTTTTTTTTTTTAAATTTGATTTTATATGCGATTTTCTCCTTTTCTACTTCTTTATCTATTCCCTCTTCCAAACAACCGTGCATTTCCCTGACCTTCCATCAACCCTTCGTCTCATCTCCACTCCAAACCCGGCCGCGACCCCTCGAAGCCGCTCCTCCTCTCTCGTCTCTCCTTCTTCCCTCTTCCGAAATCCTTCCGCCAAACCTCCTTCGGCGAATGCTGTCCCTGCTCCTCGGTCATCAGCGGCGAGGGGCTCTGATCTTGCTTGTCTTGCATCTTTGATGATCTTACAAGCCCCGCCTTCAACGCAAACATTTAGGGTCTGATTGCTTGACCCTTGCTTTCAGAACATGCACATTCACCGACGCGTGTGCTCTTGCTCCTGAACAACCCTGGTACAAATGCATATCTTTAAAACTTCGATGTATTTGCCTTTGTAATTCTGATATGCACAGTTTCCTCCCATTTTAGGGAATGTAGGGTATAGCTTAGTATATTCGGTTTAGTTATATTCGTTGCATAATTTAGCCCATCCCCCTGCTACATTTTCTGGTGGTTGCAACATCAACGATTTATTGGTACCCGCTAATGCTTCTCCTCATTTTCGCAATTCCCCTGCTGTGTTTCACCATTTCTTGTCATCTATTTTAATACTTCATCCACTGGCTTTTCGAGGAGTTCTGTGAAATGTTCTGTCATGCATCGAAATTTTCCAGTTTCAGAAATATTGTGGAGTTGCGCATTCACAACTTCCTCAAAGTAATTTCGGTAAAGGTGGTAAGAGAGGAGAGAAGGGGGGTGGGGGAGGCGGTGAGGGAGGGGAGAGGTGAGAGGGAGGGGGAGAGGGAGGGGGAAGGGGAGGGAAAGGGTGGAAGAAGGAAGAGGGATCAGCGGTGATTGGTGAGGTGAGGGAAAGAGGAAAGGGATGGATAGGCAGCAGGGGGAGGGAGGCAAGTGGAAGGGGTTAAGAGCAGAGGTAAGGAATACTACCTAAAAGAATTCTGCCGTTTCACCTCACCCCCCCTCCTTTCAGGATTGAGATATGGCTGTATCCTTACTCCTACGGTCACTGCTATATACTTTATCTGTGATTTTGAATTTGAACGAACTGACATATTATCAAAATGCTAAAGAAGAAGAAGAAGAAGAAGAAGAAGAAGAAGAAGAAGAAGAAGAAGAAGAAGAAGAAGAAGAAGAAGAAGAAGAAGAAGAGGAAGAGGAAACTAGCTTGAATGACTCACCCTAAGTCACTTATTCATATTATATTTTCCTTTTCTATCATCCGGTGATGAATGAAGCAGCGAAGCACCGAAGTGAATCTTCTGAGGCTAGAATAGGCTCGAAATTTGAGTTTAGAGGACTGTTTCCAAGGTACTGGGTAATTTTGTTATTGATAACGGTCAGCTGTTTTATTGGGAAAGAAAACCCCTGTAGGAACACAAAC
>NC_051411.1:27566527-27569027 GCF_015228065.2 Penaeus monodon
TTTTCAAAGCGAGTTAGTTATTATCCGTTTCGATATTATCATCGTTTGAGCTTTGTCTGTCTGTGTCATCATTACGTCATTGTTTCGTCATCAGTGGGTACGTCAATTTTATTGCTTTTGTTGTTGTTTTTATTGTTGTTGTTATCATTATTATTATCATTATCATCATCGTCATCATTTTCGTTATTGTTATTATTACCATTATCATTACCATTACCATTACTATTATCATCATCAATATCATTTACCTTTACTGTTATCATTATTGTTTTTGTTATTATTACTGTTTTTATTATCGTTATTATTATGGTTATTACTATACCTATCACTATTATTATTATCATTCCTGTTTATATTTTCTTTGTTATTATCGTTGTTGTTATGATTATTATTATTGATGTCATCATTATTACTATTATTATTATTATTATTTTATTATCATTATTATTTTCTTTAGATCTGCCAATTAAAATCAAACACCGGGTCACCACCAGCGACCCAGGGCGATTGAAGCCCGAGGCAATGGAACACCAACAAAAATCATGCACATAACTTTTGCAGCAGGTTTTCCGAGTGCATAGCAAAGCAGTACATTACCTCATTATACTCTTCCCTTGTCCATTTAACTTTTGATTGTTAGTACAAAAAGGGTTGAACCGCAGGGCCAGGGGTGGGAGCTATCCCGGCCTAGTGACCTGGCGGATTTTGACTAATGGAAGAGGTAGACTCAGTTCTGCCCTGGGGGATGCGCCCCTTGTTGATCCGTGTGACGGGCGACGCTTCATCCCCCACCTCCTACTCTTACTTGAGAGGCAGGATGCATTTTAGCCCCACTGCCAAGAAGCTGGATATCCCGCGCTAACCTCCAATTGGCATGTCCAGGTCCCCGCGGGCACGGTGTTTGACGAACCACTTAGCGCCCTGTGGACATCATGTAGCCGGCTAAGTCTTTATACTGGGGCGGCCGAGCAGCGATCCCTTCCAGGGGAGCAGTTGTTCAGGCAATCATTGTTGGTGGCTCCCAACTCACCATCGCATCTACGATAGACTCACCCACAACCGTATCTATTTTTATTATTATTATTATTATTATTGTTATTATTATTGTTATCATTATTATTATTATTATTATTATTATTATTATTATTATTATTATTATTATTATCATTATTATTATTATCATCATCGTCATCATTATAATTGTCTTTATTATAAGCATTATTATCGTCATCATCATCATCATCATCATCATCATCATCATCATCATCATCATCATCATCATAATCATTTTTATTATTATTAGCATGATTGTCATTATTGCGATGACGGTTATTATCGTTATCATTATTATCAGTATTAGTTCCTGTAGTAGTATTATCATTATTACTATCATAACTATAAATATTATCGTCATTATTATCATTTTACTTACTAGAATCCTTATTACCATCATCGTAGTTTTTGTTGATGTTGGTATCATTTTCATTAATACTATCTTGTGTATTATCGTTACAGATACAATATATCGGTAGCTGCTTCATCAACTTGTTCTCCCTTACATTCAGAAGGAGTAATAATCTTTAATGGATTCGGGAAAGCTCAGACACCGCACGGGAAAATAACCGATCTTCTAGCTGATCTCACAACATGGCGGAAAGAGCCGTTGGACCGCTTCTTCGTTAATTATTTCGCCTTTCTCCCTTTTCAAACTAGCGCTCCTCTTTAAAAGCTTGCTATCTTGTCCTTCCTCTCCGTCCACCTCTTCTTCTTCTTCTTCTTCCTCCTCCTCCTCTTCCTCAACCTCCCATCGCATGAAAAAAATCATCTCCCTCCCCCCGTCCCCCCTCCCTCCGGGAACTTCTTTCTAACCCCCCCCCCCTCCACTTTCTGTTCATTACGCTATCGCTTCAGCTTTTGCCATGCGAGTGGGTCAAAAATTTTCTCCGTAATGATTTTGCTTATAGAATAATTTTCCCCGGCTTTATTTTACTGTCTGGCTTTACATCATAATTTTCGCAACCCCTATGTTTCTCTATCAACCTATTTCGTCCCTTTGTTAAAGTTAATTGGCTTCAAGTCAAAAAATGAAGAAAATAAAAGTATTTCCAACGGTCTCTTGTCCCGCTTTTCCGAAAGTTGATGAACTGATATTCAACTCTTGATTAACCAGAGCTTTTTAGTACTGGATATACACATGGGGAATGACATGTTCATACTTTTTAACAGAACCTAAAATGTACATTAACTGTTCAGGGGTGAAATGAATATTAATTTTAGATTACATAAGAATTTAATTTTTTTTTTTGCTCCTGCAGTATATATATACATATTTTAAGGTTATCAGTAAAAAGTTGATAGATTGGCCATTGCTGTTATCTTTTAGGTACATAGAATTCTTAGGTATGTAGAATTCTTAAGGGAGCCGTCCTTCCTTTCTTTTCTATCTGTCTCGTCTCTCTCTCTCTCTCTCTCTCTCTCTCTCTTTTCTCTCCCCCCCCTC
>NC_051411.1:27576527-27586527 GCF_015228065.2 Penaeus monodon
AAAAAAAAGAAAGAGAAGCGAAACAAGAGGAAAAGGGAAAGAGAGAGAATATACAAAAATATTTTTTAAAAATACTTGATTTTTAAAAAAAGGTGATCTGGGAGAAATTCGAACACGTTTTTTTAGGCTCCCCTCGCCCGTAATTTTGTCTACGGTTTTAATTTGGGGGTAATTCAACCTGCAGGGCCCTTTGATTATTTTTCCCTTTGGGTTTTGGGAATTTGCTCTTTTCTCCTTCCCCTTTTTTTCCCATTCGTTCGTTTAAACCCGGAATTTTTTTCCCCTTAAATCTCAGGCGGGTTTTTTTTTTTCCCCCTTTTAAAATTTTTTTCTATTATATAAACTACACACACACACACAATTTATATATATAATATTATATATATAATATATATATATTATATATAATATATATTATATATATTTTATAATATACAACCACACACACATTATTTTATATATAATATATATTATAATATATAATATATATAATAAAATATTTTTTGGCATTTTATGGGTTTGTATACTATATATAAAAATATTTTATATATATATATAAAATTATATATAATATATATATATATATATATTTTATATATTATATAGGGTATATACATATATATTTTAATATATATAATATAAAATTATATATATTATTTAATTATATTTTATATATTATTTTATATCTTATCATTTTATTTGTATAAAATGTGTGTGTGTTTTTTTACTATATATTATATATATATAATATTATATATATTTAAAATATTATATCTCAAATTTTAATATATAATATACACAACACACACATACATACTTTATTTACTTTATATATATATATATATATAAAATTAATAGTTTATATATATATATATATTTTATATATATAATAATATGAAGGGTGTGTGTTTTTTGTGGGGTGGTGTTTGTGTTTTTGGTGTTTGTGTATAGATATAAAATATTTTTATAGATATGTATATATATAATATAATAATATATATATATAATATATAATATATTTATAAAAATTTTCTGTATATATATATATCTATATATGTAAAATGTAATTATGAAATTCTTTATAAAATATTTCTATATTTTCTATCTCTCATTAATCTCTTCCCCCCCCCTCCTTCTCCTCTCTCCTCTCTCTCTCTCTCTCTCTCAATAATATATATATATTATTATATTTTATATATAATATATATATTTAATGAAAGGGAAAACTTATTTATATTAATATTTATATAAAATTTTAAATGTATTTATATATATATATATATAATATATATAATGTTTTATTATATATATATATATATATATATATATGGGCCACACCCACACCCACAAAACCCCAACACACACACACACACACACACCATAAACACCAACACCCATATATAAAATATATATATATGGGGATATTAAATTATGGGGTACACCAAAACCACACACACACACACACCACACCACACACACACACAACACACACACATATATAAAAAAATATAATTTTATAATTTTTAATATATAATATATATATTTTAATATATATAATATAAAATTTTATATGCCCCCCACACACACACACAAAAACCCACACCACACACCCACACACACACACCCCAACACACATATAAAATATAATAAAATTTATTTTAAAATATATATATATTATATTTATGTATATATTATTACATATATATATTATTATAATATTATATATTTTTAAAATATATATATATGTATATATATATATATAAAATATATATTTATATATTTTATATATTCCCATACATATATTACACATATCTGGGGTTTGTGTGTGTGTGTGTACTTACACTAATTTAACACAAAAACACGTGATTTTTTAATTACGGGGGAAAACCATCGTCACAAGGGCGCGGGAGAAAAAAGTGTATACTTTCAATATTCCACTTATGTATTCTCTGCTGTTTTTTTACTGCTGCAGGATTTGGGGATAATTTTTATTTCTTTTTTTTTGCTTTTTTTGTGTTTTTAAAAAATGTATTATTTTCCCTGACTTGTATTCCCCCAAACCAAATCTATCTTAAACCCCTACAATCCTGTCAACAACGGGGAAACATAACCCTTTTGTGTTTTTTATTTTTTAAAGGGAAAAACAAGGGTTCCCTTTTAAAAACCTTTTAACATATAAAAATTTTCCCCCCTCTGTTCTTTGGGAAAAACTCACAAACCCCGGGAAAGAAAACTCTGCCTTTTTTTGCTTTCCCCTTTTCCTATCACCTCTCTACACATTTGCTTGCAAATACGTATATAAACCCCCCCAAACCCCCAAAAAAAAGAGAGAGAGATAGGGGAGAGAAGAGGGGAAAAGAAAAGATAGGAAAAAGAGAGAGAGAGAGAGAGAGGAGAGAAAAGAGAGAGGGGGAGGGGAGAGAGAGAGAAAGGAGAGAGAGTAATTTTTATTCCTCCCCAAAAATGTGAAACGGTCAAAAATGGGGCCCCCACATATGAAAAAATGAACATGGAGACGAGAAAAATTGGAAAAACTAAATGAATGAGTGGGAGAGAACGAAAGAGAGAGAGAGAGAGAGAAAAGAGAGAGAAAGAAGAGAGGAGAGAGAGAGAGAGAGAAAAGAAGGAGAGAGAGAGAGAGAGGAGACGGAATAAAAAAAAAAAAAAACTTTTTTCCCCTTTTAAAATCAGACCAAAGATCCCCTTTTAGAACTCCCCCTATATAACTTATATCAAATAAAACTTTCTTATCTTAAAGGGAAAATGGGGGGAGGAATCGCAAGTTTTTAAACAACAAAATCACTTGTTTAAAGAAAGTGGAAATATGTTTCCTATTTTTTTTTTCCTAGAGTGAAAATGAGAAATTATTGTTATTGTTATATTTTATTGTTTTGTTATTTTGATAAACTACGTCGTCGTTGTATTTTTGGTTTTTTGGGCTTCCTGACCTTTCCTCCACTATATATAGCTTAGGGTTATTTTTCTAGGTTAGTTTGGGGTAAATATATTTTTTCTTTTGTTTTTCCGTGCGTGTGTTGGGTTGGGGTTTTGTTTTTTTTATATTTTATAATAATTTTTTATATTAATATATATATATTAAAAATTTTTATATATATATATAGTGTGTGTGTATGTGTGTTTTTGGGGGGGGGGGTGTGTGGTGTGGGGGTGTGTGTGTGTGTGTGTTTTGTGTGGTTTGTGTGTTTGTGTGTGTGGGGTTTTGTGTGTTTGGTTTAAAAAAAAACCGCCCCTTTTTTTTTTTTTTTTTTTTTTCTAAAGAATATTTTTTAGGGAAATTTTTTTGTTGGTTTTGTTTTTTTGGGGGTGTTGGGGGCGCACGGTGTTTTGTGTACTGTGTGTTTTTTTTTTTTTCTTTTTCTCCCTTTCCCCCAACCTGTTTTTTTTGATAATCTATAATATTCACTTGTTTTAATTTATGGGGCGCTTCCCCGTACTTTTATCTTTAATCCCCTAAATTCCCCATTCCGTTTTTAAAAGTAAAATATAAAACCATGGACTATTAACCCTTGAAGGGAAATACCACCAACCCCCCTCCCCCCAAATACTTTTTACTGTTTTCTAAATACCCTCTACTCCAATTACCCAAAAACTAAATACTAAAAACGATAGAAAAATACACGGAAAAAACAAAACATCAGCAACAACAATGGGGTTTTTTTCCTTTTCTCGTAAACTTTTCCCCCCCATTCCTTTTTTTAAAGTTTGTTTTGAATTTTTTGTTATCCCTTGGGGTTTAGTCTTCCCCTTTTTTTTGATTAACACAATTTAAATTTTTTCGTGTGGATATATCCCTGATTTTTTATATACTTGTACATAGAGACAGCAAAAGAGAGAAGAGAGAGAGAGAGAGAGAGATAGAGAGAGAGAGAGAGAGAGGGAGAGAAGAGGAGAAAGAGAGAAAGAGAGAAGAGAGAAAAGAGGAGAGAAGAGAGAGAGAGAGGGGAGAGAGAGAGAGAGAGAAAAGAGAGGAAAAGGGGAGAAGAAAAGAGAAGAATTTGGAAAAAAAGGAAAAGGTAGGGGAAAAAAACAGGAAAAGCGGGAAAATAGATAGCTAGACAGCTAGAAAAGAGTTATATTCAAATACACAACACACACCCCCTCTCTCTCCTCTCTCTCTCCCCCTCTCTTCCCCTCTCTCTCCCTATATATAAAATATATATTTTATATAAATTATATTATAATTAAATATTATAATTATATAGAGAGAGAGAGAGAGGGGAGAGAAGAGAGAGAGAGAAAAGAGACGGGGTAAGAGAAAAAAAAGAAAAAGAACGAAAAAAGAGGAAAAAGGGGGGAAAAGAGAAAACCCAAAACAAATAAAAAAACGACAAAACGAGTGAGGGGAAAGGGGAAAGAGATAAACAGGAAAAAAAAGGAAAAAAAGGGAAAAGAAAAATTTCATCTTCCCCCCGAGTCTTTTTTCCGCCAAAAAGTCCCTTTTCCTTTGTTTCCCTTTCTCTGTATATCTTCTGTCTCGTGCCTGCGACCTCCTCTCCTCCTCCCCAGCGCTATTAAGATAAGGCTTTTTTTAAAAATTGGGTTTAAAAAAGTTGGCTATTGGGTTTTAATGGGCGCATCCGGCATTTTGTGGGGCTTTTATTTTCATCTGGGTTTTTTCGTTTTGGATTTTGTCTATAGAATCATCTCTTCTAAAAGAAAAAAAAAGAAGAGGAAGAAAATGAAAGACGAAGAGAACTGGTGACAAAAAAGAGCGACAGAGAACGATAGAGGAAGCAGAAGACAGATCGGAAGTTGAAAAAAGAAAGAAAACATAAGCAGAAGAAGAAGAAGAAGAAGAAAACGATAATACCACAATAAACTTTTCCCCCGTAAACCCTCCTTCTTCCCTCGCCTTCCCAAATCCCCATTTTTCTTTTTCTTTCTCTCTCACTCTCTCTTCAACCGCCTCTCTCCCCTTCCCCTCCTCTCTTTCTTCCAAATAAAAGGGGAAAAGGAGAACCCAAAGTCAGACAAAATAAGCCCAAAATCGATACACAAAGGGCCCCTCCCAAGATTCCTTTTGTTGGCGGAAGGAAGCCGAAGACTGCTAATATACTTCAGGGTCGTGTAATGGAGGCAGCCGGGGTCTCAGCCAGAGGGAGATCCTGCTTGCTCAGCGGGTGACTTACCTGGGGAAGGTGGGGGTGGAAGAGGCGTGGGTTGGGAAAAGGGTAGGGAGAGGAGAGGAGTCTGCGGGCGAGGAGAGGGGTGGGGAGAGGAGAGGGGTGGGTAAAGAGGGTTGAAGGAGGAGTTGGGATAGAAGTGAGAGGGGAGGGGGAGGTATGGGAGCTAGGATAGGGATAGGAAGTGGGGGAGAGGAGAATCCTCGAAAAGAGGAGCTGGGAGAGGTGTAGGAAGAGGAGAGGATGATAATGGGAGCTGGGAGAGGAGTAAAAAGAAGAAAGGGGAGGGCATGGAGAATTAGATCAAGGCAGGGTGGGGAGAGCAGGACGGGCAGAGTGTTGAAGGAGGGGCATGGAAAATGGGGGGGGGGGGGGATAAGGACTGAGGAGAAATATAGAGGCGCGTATTGAAGGAGGTTGAGGTAATGGGATGTGGAAGGCTGGGGAGGCGGGAGGCTGCGTTGGGGCGAGAGGCTGGGAGTAAGGATTGGGGTTGGGTGCAGAGTACCTTTGGCCTCGAGGAAAAACTTCTCGTGCATTAGCTTCTGGGGAATGAGTGGCTGGCTTGATGTGGGTGTTTGCGCGCGCGTTTTTATACATTTCAGGGGAAGCGAGAAAGATGTGTGAGTATATCCTAGTGTTTGGGATAATGACTTTGTTTTAGGAAATTAGGAGAGGAAATGGATAATTACCTGAGTTCAGGAAGAGGGGTTGAAATGTACTTTTTTAGGAGAGAGAGGAAAAGATGGCGATGAAAAAAGTTTCCAGGTAACCTTAGCGTGAATGTTAATGAGGAACGCAATGATAAAGGAGGTGTTTGGGAAAAAGCTAATTCATTGGAAAATGAAGTATAAAAGTTGGAAAGAAGGGAATGAGGGAGAAAGTGGGGAAGAAGAAAATAGAGAAGAAGAAGAAGAAAAAAAACTAATAGGCTTAAGCAGTAACAAAAATATATACTTAATGAAAAAACAAAAACAAAAAAACAACAACAACAGAGGATGAGTGAAATATCTTCACTAGGGGTTTGACAGAGCAATCCTTACCGTTTCAGAGGAGAGGAAGGCTCTGAGACGCGTCTGGGTACCCGTACTGATTGGAGAACAAGACTGGAAAGAATAATTGAACTCTCCAAGGCAAGGCGACGGGGACTTTGGGAATACGACAGACACAGTAACGGGTAAGATATAGACTAATTGTGAAGATGATCTAAATCTAACCATTTTTCTTACGGCTAGAGACCGATGAAAATAGGAAAGGAAGGGGAAAAGGAAAAAGGAGGAAAAGGGAGAGGAGGAGAAGAAAAGAAGGAAAAAAAAGAATAGAAGAAAGAAGAAGAAGAAGAAAGAAGAAGAAAAAAGAGAAGAAGGGAAAAAAGAAAAGAAGAAGAAGAAGAAGAAGGAAGAAAAGAAAGAAGAAGAAGAAGAAGAAGAAGAGAAGCAGAAGAAGAAGAAGAGAAAGAAGAAGAAGAAGTAGTAGCAGAAGAAGAAGAAGAAAGAAGAAAGAAGAAGAAGAAGAAGAAGAAGAAGAAGTTATAGAAGAAGAAGGAGACGAGGAGGAGATAATGGCAATGTTATCGAAAGATTTTGACTCGGGTAAATTAGAAATACCATTCACCAGTAAGCAAAACTGAAACTTCTCATGAATATTGATATCAAGAGTTGACAACAAAGAAAATGGGCAAACCACATGTGACTATAAACCTCCTTAAATCTCCTTTCAGAAGAAATAATTTTCATTCTTCCTCTTCATACCATGAGATGTATGAAGACAAATTATGAAGAACGTGACCCTTTCCACGTCCCTTTGCAGAGAGTAGTCTGTGGCGTTCCGTATACCGGAAAATAACACAACCAATTCCGACAACAACATCATGAAAACATTTTATGTGGACAATTTATAAAAAAGAAAAAAAAAAAAGAAAAAAAAAAGAAGAGAGAGAGAGAGAGAGAGAGAGAGAGAGAGAGAGAGAGAGAGAGAGAGAGAGAGAGATGAGAAGAGAGTAAGTAGAGAAGATATAGAGAATATAGGAGATATATATATATATATATATATATATATATATATATATATATATATATGTATAGTGGTCAATTGGATGCTACTGTAAAATACGGTGCTAAAACTCACTCCCTCTTGAGCGAAGGAGACATACAAGGGAATTTACACTTATTCGCTCTCTTCGAATTCGCTCTTCCTTGTTCCTGATCCAACAGGATGTAAGGCGAGGGGGGAAGACAACGAGCTCTCAGGGTTACGTCATCTCTTGTAAAAAAAGGAAGAAAGAGAGAAGAGGAAAAAATTAAAGGAAGTGAGAAGAGAAGAAAGTAATAAGTAAATAAATTTATAAATGAAGAAAGAAGGTAAGTAAGAAATAAAGAAAAAAAGAAAATGAGAAAGAAAAAGAAAAAAAATGAATGAAAAAAAATAAAAAAGACAACAGAAAAAAAATGAAGGAAAAAGATCCATTCGTCACTTGAAAATATCCAACAAAAATCATAATTCAAAAAATATCTTTCGGAGGCAAATTTTCTGAATCTATTTCGCTAACACGTGGAGATAGAAATTCTGAAGTGACAAATCTATTCTATTTAAGGGGGGGGGAAGAGAAAACCTAAAGAATTTGTGGAAATCCTTCGTGTCTTGAGAAGCATTAAAGGTATTGGCATAAATCCTCTAGCAAGTGATGGTATTAATCTCCGCACAAACAGCTGGAGAAAAAAACTCGGTGGAACTAAACATCGGCTGAACTGGACAAACTTTGTACACAGATTTACCGGGATGTTTGGAAAAACAAAGACAAAAACAAGAAACAGCCAAACTTAGGGATACTTTGAGCAAAAAATGAGTCCCATATTAGTAGAATTGTTTGCGGTGCTTATGTTAAAGAAAATGCAAATGGTAATCAGTAACGAATGTGTTATTGATAATTATGGCAATGTTGATGGTAATAATGATGATGATGATGATAATAGCGATAAGGATAATGATATTACAATGATATTGGTAATGATTATGATAATGATAACGATGATGATGAGATGATGATGATGATGATGATGATGATGATGATGATGTGATGATGATGATGATGATGATGATGATGATGATGATGATGATGATGATGATGATGATTAATGATAATAATAATGATGAAGACAATAAAGATAGTAATAACAATGAATACCTCCTCTTTGACGAGACCGAAGGAGGCCCCGCAAACACATCTCGTAGCTTCGCTTTTCTGTCACGCCATCGGGTGGACCAGTTACCGCCTGACTCACCATCGACGCCCACGCCCTCCGCCTGGTGGGATCCGCCCTCAGCAAACGACCTTAATGTGAATCAAGTATTTATTTATTTATTTTTTTAATTCCACAGTTTTCTGATCAGCTTCATACCGAAACCTCTTCGCCACGCTAATCAAGAGGGAATTTCAACGCACAGTAGCTGAAAATAATTGAAACTTGAAACTGATTTCTCGACTGGTATTGTAACTAACAGCTAATTCTATCCATGGGCATAAAGAGCAGAAAAAAGCTAGACTTAGCTGTAAGGAGCTGCTCTGGCATCGCTGACCTTAAAAAGACGCTCGTGACCTTCGGCAGTTTAATAGGTGCCACGCGGGACCCTCGTAACCTGAGCCGAGGGAAGGGAATAGCTTCGGGGGAGACGACCCTATACCTTATACCTTACAAATGGGGAAAAGGGTTGAGGTTTATTGATGTATTAAGTAATTGCTTATACTCAAGAAGTAATATTAAGTATCCTGTAAAATAGGTAATTTCTCAAATCTTCTGGACACGCGAGGAGGCTTATTCGGAACGCTGTTACAATTCAGAAGAAATGTTGCAAGAGTTCAAGATTTTCGGGAAAAAATAATAAAAATATCAGCGGTATCGGTAACTCGATTATTATCACAATGATTATTATTCTATTTTGTTTTTATTCCATTTAGTATTGAACAGTTAATGCCGCCGCCATCATCATCATCATCATCATCATCATCATCATCATCATCATCATCATCATCATCATCATCATCATCATCATCATCATCATCATCATCATCATCATCATCATCATCATTGTTTTTCTTTCTTTTTTATGGAAGAATCCGACCGCGTGGCCACCTAGACTGAAAAAAACAAGGCATAGGGGGGTGATCTAAGTTTAAAAGAAAAGTTGGAATGATCTTCGTTATTTGGTCTCTTTCCTTGAATGATATATCTTACTATCATTCATAATATATCGATAAGGATGGGCGGCTTCGTACCATTTTCTATGTAAACAGTTTCTTAAGATCTTTCGGAAATTATTAAGGGGCATTTCGGAAGGTTTAAAAAAAAGGAGAGCTTAATGACCGTAAGTATTATCAAGAAGCAAATATACTACAATAGACTTCAGTTTCATCCTTGGAGGAGAGGGTCGTTTCTGCGGATATAGAAAACGTAAGGAGAAACCGAAGAGGAAAGAAAACGGGGGAAGGGGACGGATGAATATCCACATTTAAACGTGACAATAAGATAATGAGGCATAAAAGGGATGTTTTTCACGAGCTTCATCCAGCCGCCCTAGCCATCTATACCATAGTGAAACCGGTAACAAAAGAGAGAGAGAGAGAGAGAGAGAGAGAGAGAGAGAGAGAGAGAGAGAGAGAGAGAGAGAGAGAGAGAGAGAGAGAGAGAGAGAGAGAGAGAGAGACCCACGTGAACCCACATTTCAAATTTTGGTGCCGGGTGACGCCACGCAGGTTCAAGCCTCAGGATCATTTGCATATTTATATGGATTCTCTGTTTCTCTGTGTAAATTCTTTTTTTTTTAAATTATTTTTTTATTTGCTTGTATAAAGTATATTT
>NC_051411.1:27591527-27594027 GCF_015228065.2 Penaeus monodon
CAATGATAATGAGAATGATGATGATGATGATAATAATAATAATAATAATAATAATAATGATAATAATAACAATAATAATAATAATAATAATAATAATAATAATAATAATAATGATAAAATAATGGTGATGATCATAATAACAATAATAAAACATAATCACAATGATAGTAATTGTAATATTAATGATGACGATAACAATGATAGTAATAATAATAATGATAATTATAATAATGATCATAATAATATTGATCATGATAACAATAAAATAATAATAATTACGATGACAAAAACAGTAATGGCGATGATGATAATAATAATGATAATAATGATAATAACGATAATAATAATTATTATAATAATAATAATGATAATAATAATAGTAACAATGATAATAATGATAACAAAAGGAAAATAAAAAAACAAAAGAAAAATAAAACGGAGAAAAAAGTATAATAATAAAAAAGAAGATTCTATTTTCATATTTCTTTCCTCACGCAAGAAAATATGCTTTGCTTCCTGGACTGACATTCCTTCTAGGAATAAACTAACATGAAAACAGACAGACAGACAGACAGCGAAGTGGCAGACAGAGGCACTGACAGACACATAAACAGACACCCAGATATGCAAATGAGACACCCTGATAGACAAATAGACAGTCAATTACGAAAGAAGACAGGAATTCTAACAGACAAACAGACATATACCAGTCATTGTAAACAGGTCCGCTGACATACGAACAGACATGCTCCCAGATAAGAAGACAGCCATACTGACAGACAAACAGACAGATACCTAGACAGGAAGGCACACAGACAGACAGCCAGACCAGCAGGAAATCAGATGAATGAACAGAAAGACAATGATAGGCAATTAAAGGCAATGGACAACACGACAGACACCATGACAGAAATATGGACAGTTTTCTAAATTAAAGAAAGCCAGATGAACAGACAGCAGCCGTACGGAAGGTCTTCATGAAGTAAAAGTAACAGACACACTCAGTTAAACGTTTGCACAATAACTGGGAATCACCTTGATGATGAAACAGTTATTTGTATATATACACATATATATATATATATATATATATACTAATATATATATTATATATATATATATTATACACATATATATATATACATATATAGATATATATATATATATATATATATATATTATATATATATATATATCTATATATATATATATATATATATATATATATATATATTATATAATAACAATATATTATATATATAATATATATATATATATATATATAATATATATATTATATATATATATATAATATATATATATATATATATAATATATATATATATATATATATATATATATATTAGTGTTTTTTAATATATATATATATATATGTACTATAAAAAAAAAAAAAAAATAATATTTTTTTTTTTTTTTTTTACGGTAGGTTCATGTTTGAGCCGCCGTGGTCACAACATGATTCTTAATTGTAGTTTTCATGTTGTGATGCTCTTGGAGCGAGTACGTGGTAGGGTCCCCAGTTCCTTTCCACGGAGAGTGCCGGTGGTACCTTTTCAGGTAATCATTCTCACTATTTATCCGGGCTTGGGACCAGCACTGACTTGGGCTGGCTTCCCACCCAGTGGCTAGGTAGGCAATCGAGGTGAAGTTCCTTGCCCAAGGGAACAACGCGCCGGCCGGTGACTCGAACCCTCGAACTCAGATTGCCGTCGTGCCAGTCTTGAGTCCGATACTCTAACCACTCTAGTGGGGCAGATAAGTGAAACAATCGTTCATTTGATGATACAAGCATGAAATTTGGCATAATTATTTATTTTGTATTATATTTTGAGAAAAAAGTGCTAGCCATCTGAAATTCCAATATGGCGGTCGTTTTCCAAGATGGCCGCCATATGGTCCTTTTTAAGACAAAATATTGCAGAACGACGTGCAAATAAAGTTTTTACTAAGATACTTGATGACTTCCCTTTGCCTGAGTTTGATGTGGGACCACCACTAATCATTCTGAGGGTCCAATTAGGCAGCCATTTTACAAGATGGCCGAAAAAGGGAACGTCATAATTACATTTTGCCAAAGTCCAAGAGTCCATGTTTCAAACAATTACTCAACCTACTTATGGCTAAAAAGTCCATTCACTGTTCATCAGATTAGGAAATTTGGCAAAGGCAAGTACAGAGGTAGAGTACAGAAATAGTCCTTTTCTTTTACAAAATTTGCACCTTCCACCACACTCTGTCTTCCCATCCACACTTTGTCAGTTCATGGCAGCCCCTTGGAAAAACGGGTTCCGGGTTGTCCATAAACTTCCCAATCATCACCTTTTTGAGGTTCTGGCTGCGATGACACACTGGTCCCCAAATATGACCTGCTTGGTAGGGCTACTCGTTTGGCATGTTGCTTCAGTACACTTTGGGGTTGGTGGAATCATGTCATATGGACCTCTGCTTTCGCACAAAGAGATCAAGCCTTTTGCCTCGC
>NC_051411.1:27606527-27609027 GCF_015228065.2 Penaeus monodon
CATATATACAGACACCCTGAGAAGGAGCGAAAGATTAAAACAAAGAAAAACCCTTTGTAGGAGTACTTTCTCCATCCTCCTTCTCCTCCTCTTTTATCTCTAACGAAAGGAATTTTTCGAGTGTCGCCATCCGTCTCATTTTATGCTGAGTCATGCTTTGATGCCAATTAGTCTGTATCTCTTTCCTTATTCCTCTTTATGTCGTTTATGAGCATACTTTTTTTTTTTTCTTTTTGTTATCCTTTCTTCAATTATCTTCAATTCTCTCTTCTTTCTCCTCCCCTTTTCATTATCTATTCCTCTTTTTTCGTCTTTTTCGTTTCCTTCCTTTGCTCCTCGGTTACGTATTTATTTCTTACATTTTAGACCTTCTTTTTCCTCCTTTTCTCTCTTTGTCTTTCTCTTCATCACCTAATCATTTTACTTTCTCTTTCTCGTCTCTTTTAATCTTCTTTTACCTCCCTTTTCCTCCTTTTTTGCCTTCTCCTCCTTTGTTTTCTCTTGTTACTCTCAATCATCCTCTTCTTTCTTCTCTTATTCTTACTTTCCCATTTTCTTATGTGCATCAGCCTCTTCTTATTTATTCGTTTAATCCTCCTTCTCCGCTTACGTCTCTCCCCTTTCCAATCACTCTTCATTTTCCTCCGCTTCCTCTTTCCTCCTCTTTCTTCTAACCTCCTTCACTCCTTTCTCTCCCTCTTCCTCCTCTTTTTCACCTGTCTCTCTTCATTCTCCTCCATTCTCTCCTTCTCCTACTGTTCTCCTCCTCCTTTTCTGTCATTTCATTTTCCTATGATTCCTTTTTGTTCTTCTCTTCCTTCTTTTTGCTTCCTCTCCTCCTCCTCTCCTCTCTCTCCTTTTCATCCTTCATTTTTTCCTTTCACTCATTCGCCCTCTTTTTTCCCTACCCCCCTTTCCTTTGTTCTCTTATCTTTCCTCTGTTCCTTCTCTTTCCCCTCTTTCTTTATCTTCCACTTCTTTGTTTCCCTCTCCCTCTTTTCTCTCTGCGTTCCACTCATTCCTTACTCCTCCTCCTTATTCTCTCCCTTTTACTTTCTTCTTTCCTTTCTCCTCTTCTGTCCACCATTTTTATCCCTCTTTCTTCATTTTCTTCGTTGTTCCGATCTCCATTTCGTTCTCTTTCTCCTTCTTCTACATCGATTTCTTTATCGCTTTTCCTTACTCCTCCTCTTCCTTCTCCCCGTCGCCTTCTCATCCTCTTCCATCTGTCTATTCTTCCTCTCTGCTTTTGCTTCCTCCTCTTTTCTAAATCTCCCCTTATTTGTTCCCTCTACTGCTTCTCTTCCTTCTCCTTTTCTCTTTTTCTCCCCCCTCATTCCGCCCATTTTCCCTTCCTCCTCTTCCTTTCCTCTCTCCTCTCACTCCTCTATTCTCTCTCTCTTCTTCCTTCTCTTTTTCTTCCTCTTCATACCGCCTATTCCTTCCTCCTCTTTCTTTCCTCCCCTTTCCTCTTCTTTTTCTCTCATTTCCCCTTTCCCTCCTTTCATCTTTCCTCTCCTTCCTCTTCCTCCCCCCCCCTTTTCTCTTCCTGTCCTCTCCTTTCATCTTTCCTCTCCCTCCTCTTCCTTCCTCTTCATCCTCCCTTTCCTCTTCCTTCTCTTCCTTTCCTCTACTTTCCTCTCCCTTCCCCCTCTTCCTCCAACCATTCTTCCTTCTCCCCCTTTCAGTCACAAGGTCGGTTAAAGATTAATTTCCCCTTTCGTAAAACTTCGCAAAAGACAGAAATGAAGGAAGTTATTGTTCGTTTTTACTATTTCCTTCGTTTCACTGTAATTCAATTTTGCTCAATTTAGATATTTGATCTGCTTTTCGTCCTTATTCTGACCTCTATAAATCTTGTTCTTTGGAATCATTATTCTTTGTTTCTGTCTCTTCGTCTGTTTCTCATTCCTTTCCTAGTTTGTTGTTCTTCGTATGATTTTAAATATTCTTTTTAATTTTATGATAATGATGATAATAGCACTCATAACAAGAATGATAATAATGATAACAATGATAATGATAATAATAATCAAGATGATAATGATAATGATAGCGATAAGGATAATAATGATGAAGATAATGGTAATAGTAATATTGTTAACAATAAAAAATACATATATGATAATATAATAATAATAATAATATAATATAATGATAATGATAATAATATAATGATAATAACAATAATAGCAATTATAATAATAACAATAACGATGATAACAAAACAACAACAAGAACAATAACAACAACAATAAAATATAATATAATAATGATAATAATAATGAAGTATATCAATAATAATAATAGGAATAATAATAACAATAATAATAGGTTAGGTTAGGTATGATGATAAAAAATAATAGGAATGATGATAATAATAATTATAATGATAAAGATAATGATAATGATAATGATAATGATAGCAATAAGGATAATAATGGTAATAATAATGATAATAATAATAATAGTAATAATTATGATAATAATAACAATAGTC
>NC_051411.1:27614027-27619027 GCF_015228065.2 Penaeus monodon
GGGGAGAGAAGGAAGAGGGGAGGGGGGAAGAAGGAGGGGGGGAGGGGGGAAGAAGGAGGGGGGGAGGGGGGAAGAAGGAGGAGGGGAGGAAGAGGATCAGGGAGGGGGAGGGAGAAAGGGAGAGTAGGAAGGAAAGGAGGGGAAGGAAGGTGGGGGAGAGGGAGGGGAGGGGGAAAGAATGAGGGAAGGGAGGGGGAGGGGGAAAGGGAGGGAGAGGGAAGAGAGAAAGGAGGGCAGGGAGGGGAGAAGGGAGGGGAAGAGAGAGAAAGAGAGAGAGAGAGAAAGAGAGAGAGAGAGAGAGAGAGAGAGAGAGGAGAAAGAGAAAGAGAGAGAAATGAGGACAGACAGACTGACAAGCAGATGACTAGAGAAAGAGATGGATAGCAGAGAAAGAGTGTGAGATAAGATGGATAAAATGATCAAAAGGATTTTCTTAGAAGGATCTGAGATTAGTAAAAGATAATAAGCAAAGTTTGGCGCGAAATAACCTGTGACATATTATGAAGAACTGCATAATGAGATAATTATTGCAGTGATAATGGTAGCAGCAATAGTAATAGTAATAATAGTAGTTGTGATACTATAAAATAATGATAATAATGATAATGGTAATGAAGCTAACAAAAAAAGTAATATTAACAATAACAGCAACAATAACAACAACAATAATGAATAATAATGATAATAGTGTTAAAGGTAATCATATCAACAACAACACTCCGGGCTAGTACAGTGGTAACGTGTCGGCCTCTCATCCGAGGGGTCGGCGGTTCGCGCCCCGCCCAGGCGCGAGAAGTTGCAACTGTCGCCCGGAGGTTACTGCTGTGGCTGGGCACCACGGCGGGCAAGGACTCGGTTTCGCCGAGTCAGCAGCAGCTGACGCACGTGAGCAAAATCAAGCAGACAGTATGTCACACCAAGAATATCCATTGTATCAAATGGAATCCAAACCAAACTAATGATAATGATAATGTTAACAAAGACAACAACAACAACAACAATAATAATGATATTGATGATAATGATATCGATAATAAAAAAATAATATAACGGGTGATATTAAGAAGAACAATAATATGATGATAATTATTATAGTTATTATTATGATAATGATAATAATGATAATTATTATTATGATAATGATAATGATGATAATTAACAATAATAAGGATGACAATAATATATAACATGGTGATAGCAGTGATAACAGTGATAGTGACAATGATGGCAGTAATATCAATGATAATAATGATAATAATGATAATAATAATGATGATGATAATGATAATAATGATAAAGATATAGATGATAACAACATTATTATCATTATTATTATTATTATTATTATTATTATTATTATTATGATGATGATGATGATGATGATGATGATGATGATGATGATGATGATGATGATGATGATGATGATGATGATGATGATGATGATGATGATGATGATGTTGATGATGATGATTATTACTATTATTATTATTATTATTATTATTACTAGCATTGTTATTATTATCATCATTATTACTATTATTATTGTTATTATTATTATTACTATTATTGTTATTATTGTTTTCCTTATTATCATCATCGTCATTATCATCGTTAATAGTATTGTTATCATTAATATAGTTCTTACCATTATTATTACTATTATTACTGTTATTATTATTACTATTATTATTGTTATAATCATCATTGAGAATCCTATTATTACTATCATTATTGTCATTATTATCACATTATCATTATCAATATTTTATATTATTATTATTATTATTATTATTATTATTATTATTATTATTATTATTATTATTATTATGAATGTTATTACTATTATAACTTTTATCCTTATCATTATCAGAAACACCGTTATTATCACAGGAACATGACTCCGCAAAAAACGAAAAGATACGAAGGTAAAACAAATGAAGTCAAGAAACTATGTTGATAAACAATATTAGTTAACGAACCATGAAGTTAACAAACGAAGTTGACGAACGGAGATGACAGCAGATGAAATGGACAAATAAAATCAGCAAATGGAATGAACAAATAAAGTCAGTAAATGAACTGAACAAACGCAGACAGCAAATGAACTGAACAAACGCAGACAGCAAATGGAATGAACAAACGCAGACAGCAAATGATGAACAAACGCAGACAGCAAATGAACTGAACAAACGCAGACAGCAAATGAACTGAACAAACGCAGACAGCAAATGAACTGAACAAACGCAGACAGCAAATTGAATGAACAAACGCAGACAGCAAATGGAATGAACAAACGCAGACAGCAAATGGAATGAACAAACGCAGACAGCAAATGGAATGAACAAACGCAGACAGCAAATGGAATGCACAAACGCAGACAGCGTATGGAAACCGAAATTTGGGAGTTGATAATTGAAGTTTACAAGTGAAATTTACATAATGCGCCATTCCGGAACTTACAAAACATTATTCTATATCCGGTGCGTAATGATAATGTCTCGTTTATACAAGGGCTCTTATTGCTTCTCCCTCGGCACAGTTTTCAATAAGCTTCCTCGAGAGTATCATCAACCGCCTTCAAAGTGTCGATCTAATGACACTGTTATCGTATCGCCTCCCCCCCCACCTCCCGCTCTCTCATCCTCTCTCGCACTTCCTTCCTCCTCCCTATCTCTTTCGTCCTCGCTCTCTTGCTTTTTTTCTGTTTCTTTTTTTTAGTCTGTTTGTTTATCTTCGTTTCTGTCTGCTTATCTGTCTGCTTGTCTGTCTGTCTGTCTGTCTCTCTGTCTCTCTCTTTCTCTGTCTCTCTCTTTCTCTTTCTCTCCCTCACATTTTCCTCCATACCCTCCTCCCGCTCTCCCTCCCACTCTTACTTTCACTCTCTCTCCCTCTCTACTCTCGAACCTCTTTTCCTCCTTACCTTTTTCACTCTCTCTCTTTACCTTTCCCTCCTTCAACTCCTTTCTCCCTCCCTCCCTCTTTCACTCCCTCTCCCTCTTCTACTCTCTTTCTCTAATCCCTCTCCCTTCCCCCCTCTCACCCCCCGAGTTCCTGAAGCTGCATGTTTCCTAATAAGCCAAGTTCCCAAGGCGCCTGTAACTTTCATTTAGTATCATGATCATTATTATCACTATCATGCATTTTCAAGGGGTGGTGAGGGGGGTAAGGTTGGGGGGAGGGAGGTGGGAGGGGGGAGGAGGAGGAGGAAGGGATGAGGGGAAGGGGAGGGGAGTTAGATTACTTGATCATCATTATTATTTTCATTATTATTATTGTCATTATTATTTGTTGATATGTTATTGCCAATGTTATTATCATCCTTATCATTATTATCACCATTACTATGATTTTTTTCTCATTATCAGTATTATTATTATTATTATTATTATTATTATTATTATTATAATAATAATAATAATAATAATTATTGTTATTATTTTTACTATTATTATCATCATCTTAATAATTATTACTATTATCATTATTACTATTTTTTATTATTGGTTTCATTATTGTTATAATAATGATAATAATAATAGTAACAATAATAATAATAATAATAATGATGATGAAGATAATAATAATAATGATGATAATAATAATGATAATAATAATAATAATAATAATAATGATAATAATAATAATAATAATTAATAATTAATAATGATAATAATAATAATAATAATGATAATAACATGAATTATTATTATTACTATTGTTATCATTATTGTTATCTATTTTACTATCATTATTATTATTATTATCATAATTATCATTATTATTATCATTACCATTATTATTATCATAATAATAATAATAATAATAATAATAATAATAATAATAATAATAATAATTATTATTATTATTACTATTATTATTATTATTATCATTATTATTATTATCATTATTATTATTGTTATTATTATCATTATTATTAGTAGTATTGTTATTATTATTATTAATTTTATTATTATTATTATTACTTTTATTACCATCATCATCATTATTATCAGCATTATCATAATCATTGTTCTTATTTTCATTATCGTTATTGCTATCATTATCATCATCATCTTCATCATCATTATCATCATTATTTTTATGATTTTAATCATTATTATTATTATTATTGTTAATATCATTATTATGTTTACTATTATTATTATTATCATTATCATTATCATTATTATCAGCGATACTATTATCGTCATTATATAATTATCATATTATTGTTATCGTTATCATTATCATCTTTACTATCAGCATTACTATCAACAATATCATCATCACTATCATCATCATTATTATCATCATTGCTATGATCATTATTATTATTATTATTATTATTATTATGATGATTATTATTATCGTTATTATTATTATTATCGTTATTATTATTATTATTCCTATCATCATTACTCTCATTATCATGGTTATCATTATGATCATCGTCATCATTATGATCATTACCAGAGAAGATGTATAGATTTAGGGGAATGAGATGTTAATGGGAGGGGGGGGGGGTGCAAAGAGGGAGGGAGGTGGGATAGAGGAGAAGGAGAGGGGGAGGAGGGAGGGAACCGTTAATGGAGATGGAGGGAAAAATGAGAGAATCGTTAAGGAGAGGGAAGATGGGGAAGGGAAAAAACGTTATAGGGTTGAAGAGAAATAGGAGAAGGTGTCCTTGAGAGATGTCTGAAGGGAGGGAAGAGGGAGAGAGGAGAAGGAAGGAGGGAAGGAAGAGGGAGAGAGAAGGAAGGAAGGAGGGAAGGAAGAGGGAGAGAGGAGAAGGAAGGAGGGAAGGAAGAGGGAGAGAGAAGGAAGGAAGGAGGGGAAGAGGGAGAGAGGAGAAGGAAGGAAGGAAGGAAGGAACCAAGGAGGGAATGGCAGAGGAAATGGAACAAGAGATGAAGAGAAAGAACGATTGGAATGTGTGAAGAAGGATGAACTAAATAAAAGATAGGAAAAAAAGAGAGAGGAGGAAGAAGGAAGGAGGAAAA
>NC_051411.1:27636527-27639027 GCF_015228065.2 Penaeus monodon
ACAGCTAATATCTTTTTCATTGATTATCTTTAACATTATCACTCATGGATAAGCACAAAAGAAGGAGAGAGACTGAGAGAGAGAGAGAGAGAGAGAGAGAGAGAGAGAGAGAGAGAGAGAGAGAGAGAGAGAGAGAGAGAGAGAGAGAGAGAGAGAGAGAGAGAGAGAGAGAGAGAGAGAGAGAGAGAGAGAGAGAGAGAGAGAAAACAGTAATAGAGAATTGACGAACTCGTTATCCAGCGCCATCTGTTCTCCTCTTCTTGTACTAACTGTTCGTGGTAGGTTTCCCTTTAAGTTATAGTCAGTTAGATGGAGACCTAAAGGTAGGAATTAATAATGAAAAACAAGAGGATTTTAAAAGACCCTTAACCAAAATTATACAAAATTTACTCTGGGTAGAATGAGTTAGTCATGTTTTAGGGCTAATCATAAAAATGGGGTTCGTCTTATTAAGGTGCAAATTCAAGGTTCCAAAACTTTGGCAATTCAACATGAACCCGGAACCCAAGTCTAAATGTAAACTGACAGGATGTAAGTACAAGGGACTCTAAGTTAGCGAATTATATATAAGATTGTGTACATGTCTTATAAGATAAGACGTGTACGCAGTAGGAATTGCATGAGTTAAGCCAAAGCTCAGATCAGGCCAGGTACAAATCTGAGTAAACGAATTTAATTAACTTCTAATAGAGGTATCGCTGAGATTAGGTAAGTGTACATAACTGGAGGCATTAGTTCACAAACACACATATACAGACACATAAACACTGATATACGGACACACCCATACACCACGCACTATTTTTCCGTCTATCGGTCTCTCTCCCTCCTCTCCTCTCCTCTCTCTCTCGCTCTCTCTCTCTCTCTCTCTCTCTCTCTCTCTCTCTTTCTCTTGCCATCTTGTCTGTCTACCTATCTATATTCATATATCTCTCTGGCTATCTATCTATCTATCTGTTAATCTGCCTCTCTATGTGCTTACATAGATGGACATAACATATAGGCAAAATATTTGTATGTCCTGGAAACAATAGTATCACCATTAACAACAATGGCTAAAAAAAAAAAAAAAAATCACAATCACCATCCTTCTTCTCCTCACCACCATCACCACCAACTCCATCTCCAGCACCATCATCATCATCATCCTCCTCCTCTTCCCACCATCATCATCATCACCATCCTCCTCTTCCCACCATCATCATCATCACCATCCTCCTCTTCCCATCATCATCATCATCACCATCCTCCTCCCCATCATCATCACCATCTTCCTTCTCCCCATCATCATTATCACCATCCTCCTCCTCCTTCTCCTCCCCATCCTCATCATCATCATCAACAACTAAACAACAATGACAACAATGACATCATGAACCATCACCCCCCCCCAAACAAAAAAGACAATAAACTGGCCGCATGACCGACACGCGGCCAGAAACCCTTTTTTTCCCTCCATGGACGAAAAATCTTTACCAGTTCATGCGCGAAATTACGTGTCGGTTAGCGAGGAGAGCAGAATGAAACTATATATAAGTTTTCTAAACTTGTCGCTGCTTGTTGCAAAAACTGGCGCCTCCCGAAGTGATTGCTTTACAACAGCGCTCCCTGCCCCTGGAAAAAAGAGAGGGAAAATATATATACATTTAAAAGGACAGAATATTTTAAAATGTCAAAGAAAGGAAGAAAGAAATATACATTATTATCATACAGATGGATATTTTCACGTTCAATTGAGTATTGGGAAATGTTTGATTTATATTCACCATCTCTTCTGTTTGGATGTGCGCAAGAGTCTGTGTTTGTACGTTTGATGTTTTATATAATAATGATTATAATCAATTACAGTACTATTATTCTCCTTCTTCCTCTGCGTAATGATGACGATACTGATGGTGATGATGATGTTAATGAAAATAATTACGATAACTATGTTAATTAAAATAACAACAACAACAATAATGATAATAATAATGACAGTAATACTATTACTGCTACTACATCGACAGTAATTTATCATGTGATAATAATTATTATCATAATCATAACATTGATAATAATGATGATAATAATGATAATGAAAAGGATAGTAATGATGATAATGATAACAATGATTGGAACAATAATTATAGTGATGATAATGATAATGATGATGATGATGATGATGATGATGGTGATGGTGATGGTGATGGTGATGATGATGATGATGATGATGATGATGATGATGATGATGATGATGATGATGATGAGAATGATGGTGATAATAATAATAATAATAGTAATAATAATAATAATAATAATAATAATAATAATGATGATAATTAATAATAGTAATAATAGTAATAACAACAATAAGATAGTGATTATGATAACATGATGATAATGATAATAACAATAACAGTAATTTTGATAATAAAATAATGGTAATAGTTATGATGATAATGATAGAAATAATAATGAAAATGATAATAATGATATTCAACAACAATAATAAAAAATA
>NC_051411.1:27646527-27654027 GCF_015228065.2 Penaeus monodon
ATTATTATTATCATAATTATTATTATTATTATTATTATTATTATTATTATTATTATTATTATTATTATTTTATTATTTTATTATTATTATTATTATTATTTTTATTATTATTATTATTATTATTTTTATCATTATTATATTATTATTATTATTATTATTATTATTATTATTATTTATTATTATTATTTGTTATTATTATCATTATTATTATTTATTATTATTTATTATTATTTATTATTATTATTATTATTATTATATTATTATTATTATTTTTATTATTTTTTATATTATTATTTTTATTATTATTATTATTTTATTATTATTTTTATTTTTTTATTTTTTATTATTATTATTTTTTATTATTTTATTATTATTATTTATTATTTTTTTATTTTACCCATTATTATTTTCATTATTATTATTATTATTATTATTTTTATCATTGATATTGTAATTGTAACCATCATCATTATTATTTCAGTTATTATTATCATTGTTATTATCATATCTTTTATTATTATCATTATTATTATAATCAACTTTATCATTATCATTATCATTTTCATTATCATTGTTATTATCATTGTTAAGTTACTGTTATCATTTAGATTATTATTGGTTGTGTTAGAAAAATTAGTAGCAGTAGCAGGTCTAGCAGAAATAGTAACAACAGTAGTAGGAAGAACAAGAGTAAGAAGAACAATTGATAGAAAGAACAGTGACAGTGACAAATCCATTTTCAATAACAATAATTGCAAGAAACAATATGTGTATTACTAAGACTGAATTATAAAGCTAACAGTTTTAATATTGTTTAGAATGATAATAATTAGAGTGATAATGATAATGATAATGACGGTGAAAATAAATTAAATGGCAATGACAACAAGAATAATATGAACAGAAATAATAATGAAATAATATGAATTGAAACCATAATAAAATAATGGAAATAGTAATGATAGCAAAAGTAGTAATGATCATTATTATTACAATGGTAATAAAGATTAGTATGATAAAAATGATGATAATGACAACAATAATTATCACTGTAACTAAATAACAACGAAAATGCTATTAAAACTAACGGAGGCAACGGTGATTCATTAAAAAAAAAACTGTTTAAATTCTCTTCATTCCAGCTTCACTGGGAGATGATTTGAAGTTATCTGCAGCCCTAATATCGTTCGAAGTTTTCTCTTGCCTTATCAGACTCTTTAATTTGGGCAATAGAGGCTAGATTGCAGAAGTCTGTTGCAAGGCTGATTGGGTCTCTGCTGGTATTATCTGTGTCATGCGAATGTTCACGTATATGCATACTGTCCATCTGTTTGTCTGTCAATATGTTTCTATATGTTCATTTGTTTATCAGTGTATATCTACACTTACAGTATATACAAACGTAGATAAGCACACACACACACACACACACACACACACACACACACACACACACACACACACACACACACACACACACACACACACACACACACATATATATATATATATATATATATATATATATATATATATATATATATATATATATATATATATATATATATATATATATATATATATATATATATATATATTATATTATATTGTGTGTGTATGTATACACACACACACACACACACACACACAAACAAACAAACAACACACACACACACACGCGCACACACACACACAAACAAACAACACAGACACACACACACACAACACAAACACACAAACAAACACAAAACACACACACACACACACACACACACACACAACACACACACACACACACACACACACACACACACACACACACACAGTCTGTGGGTGGACTGCATATATTGGGTAATATATATATATATATATATATTATATATATATATATATTATATATATATATATATATTATATATCGTTGTGTGTGTGTGTGTGTGGGGGTGTGTGTGTGTGTGTGTTTTGGGGTTTTGTGTTTTGTGTGTGGGTGTGTGTGGGGGTTTGTGTTTTGATATATTTTATTTATAACAAACACACACACACAACACACAACACACACCCCACTTTTAAAATTTTATATAATATATATATTTTTAATATATTTTAAAATTATGTATATATATATATAATTAATCCCTATAAAAAATTTTATATAAAATATTTTATAATAAAATATAATAATATATATTATTTTATGTATATATATACATATATATAAAAATTATAATATTCATATATATATGTATATATTTAAGATTATATATATATATATAAAAACAGTAATAATACACACACACAACCCCGGGCCTGGGGGGGGATTTGGCATATTTTGGGTAATATAATTATATATAAATATATTAAAATTTTAAATATTTTATAAAATATATAGAACACAAAAACCACACACACACACACACACACCACACACACCACACACACACACCCCACACACCCCCACACACACACAAAACACACACAAAAACCCACACACCACACAAAGGCACAACCACACACCCCCACAAAACCCCCAAACACACCCCCAATATTTAAAAATTATATATATATTATATATAATATATATAAAAATAAATACAAAATATTTTTTAACCTAAAAGATATTTTATATTATATTTTTAAAATATTAAAAATATATATTATATATTTAAAAAAATTTATATTTTTATATATATATATATATTAAATATATATAAAATTTTATATTATATATATAATATAAATATAATAAATATATATGTGTGTGTTGTGGGGTGTTGGTTGGTGGGTGTTGGTGTGGGGTTTTGTGTGTGTGGGTGTGTGTGTGTGGTGTTGTTGGGGGTTGTGAGGTGTGTGGGTGTGTGTTTGTGTGTGTGTTTAATATATATTTATATATATAATATATATATATATATATTATTTTTATATAGATTTTTATATAAAACCACACCCACCCCACAAAACACACACAAACACAATTTTATATATATTATATATATATTATATATTAATATTAATAAATTTTTTTAAAGAAAAAAATATATATATTTTATATATATATGTATATATATATATATATAAATATATATATTTTATTATATATATATATATAATTTTAATATATAATATATATTAAAAACCCACCCCAACAATATAGATTATAATATATTTTAGAATATATATTTTAAGATTTTAATATATCTATATTATATTATAAAATATACATATATAATTAATAAAAATTTTATATAAATTATTATACATATATATTTATATAAATTAAAATATATTTTATACATATATAAAATTTTATATATATATATATTATATATATATAAAATATATTTTTATACATACATACAATAATATATATATATATAATAATATTTTTAATAATTTTATTTATATATTTTAAACCCTATATCCCATACACCCCACACACAACACATATGTGTGGGGTGTGTGTGTGTGGTGTGTGTGTATGCAAAATTTTCTACATCCCCACATATGTACATAAATATATATATAATATATATATAATATATAAAATAATTAATTTATATAATATACAAAAAATATCTAAATATATGTATGCACACAAAACACACCCCACCCCAAAACACACACACACAAACACACACCACACCCCCAACACATATATTTTTATTATATATATATATAATATATATAAAATTTAAAAAAATATTTTTAATTATATATATATATATATGTATTTTATATAATAAAAACATTAATATAAAAAAAATGACTCTCCCAAAAGGGTTTGAGTTGTCTCACCCCGTTTGGAGGGGGGCCCAACTAAAAGTGACAGGCAAAGCTTTTCGACACAACACGGAGAGGGGCCCAGTTACCAGTCAATAAGTTTACAATGCCCCAAAATTGGCCGAAAAAAGCGCAGCGGGGAGGGGGCCCCTTCCTCAAAATTCTTTTCCCCCCCAGGCAAAACAGAGTCAAAATGCCAACGTGGACATCGGGGGACAATATGAAAAGATCTATTTTATCTTTTCTATCAATAAATTTCAATTATCTATCTATCTATCATTTTGTCTATCTCCCTTTCTCTTTCCCTTTTTCTCTTTCCCTTTTTCTCTCTCCCTCTCTCTCTCTTTTTCTCCTCTCTTTTCTCTCTCTCTCTCCCCCTTTTCTCTTCTCTTTTCTTTTCCTCTCTCTCTCCTCTTTCTCTCTCTCTCTCTCCCCTTTCCTTCTCTTCTCCCCCTCTCTCTCCCCCCCAATTTTTAATTTAAAATATATTATATTTAAAAATTTATATATATATATATTTTTTATATATATATATTTTTATTTTTCCAATTAAAAATTTTTGGGTTCCATTTCGTGGGGTGATTTGTTTATGTGAATTCGGAAAAAAAAAGAAAGGAGCAAGGATAAAAAAGAAGGAAAAAGAAGAGGGAGAGGAAAAGAAGACAATATCGAGAACGGTCTAAACGGTTTCCCTGGGCACCGGGAGTGGAAATTCGGTTTAAAACCCAAAAAAGTCTCGTTTCCTAAAGATATAGAGAATGAGGAAAGGGAAAAAAAGAGTATAAAAGGGGAAAAACGACACACACAAAACCCCACACACACACAAAACCACACACACAAAACACACAAAACACCCCACACACACACCACACACACACCCCCAAAATTATATTATATATAGTATCAACGGAAAAAGAAAGTGGCCATAAGGTTGCAGGTAAAAGGGAAAGCGTTTAATTGCTGAAGGAAAGGGGGAAACCCCCAAGAGACCGCAGGTATATATATGCATATGCATATAAAATTTATATATATATAAAACATATTATATATATAAAATTTTAATATATTATATATATATACATATATATATATACATATATAATATATAAAATATATTTTATATATAATATAATAAAATATATTATATATAAAATTACACCCCACACACCACACACACACACACACACACACACACAAAACACAAAAAATTATTATATATTATTATATATATAAAATATGTATATATTTTTATATATAATATATATATATATTTTATATATATATAATATATTTTAATATATAATTTTATTTATGTATATATTTTTATAATAAAAATTAATAAATATATATTTATATATATATATATATTAAATATATATATAAAATTTTAATAATAGATAGATAGATAAATAGATAGAAAAAGAAGGAGAGAGGAGAGACGGGGGAGAGGAAAATGAGGGGGAGAGAGTTTTGAGGGAGACGAGAGAGAGAGAGAGATGTTATACCTACAAAAGAAACAAACAATTTTAAAAAAATGTAAAAAATTTGCTAGCAAACCCGGGATGGTGGCTTCCCACCTCTGTCCCCATCAGCTGCCTTCCCCCTTCTTGGGCGGAAGCAGGTGCCCCCTCGGGGTTTCCTTTTGGCCCCTTTTGCGACGTAAAACATCCGCCCTCGAAGGGAGCCGCCCCCATAAGAGGAAACTTTTCCCACAGAGAGAAGGACAGGGGACACAGAAAGCCCCGCCCGTTTTCCACCTCCACCCCCCCCCGTTCCCCGGTCCTGGGGGGCAATGGGGGGGTTTTAGGGTTCCCCATTACCACCAGCAAACCCCCTTAAATTTGTGCGGGGCACACACCCCACACACACACACACACCCACACACCACACCACACACACAAAAAAAAGAATATTTTATATTTTATATATAAAATAATTATATATTTTTAATAAAATAAAAATATAAATATATTATATTGGTTTTGGTTTTGGGGTTTGTGGGTGTGTTTTGTTTGTGTTTTGTGTGGGTTTCGTGTGCGCCCGGTTTTTATAGTATGACACACACACAACACACACAAAACAAACACACACACACACACACACACTATATATATATATATATATTATACAAAATTTTATATTTATTAACACACACAAACATTTTACATATATTTCGTGTTTTGTGTGTGTGTGTGGGGTGTGGGTGTGTTGGGTGGGGTTGAATATAGGGTACAGATAGAGAAAATATATGTAAATTAAAAATTTAAAAAGTATTTTATAGATTATTATATATACACACATACATATATTTATTTTATATATATATATATATTATTATATATATATATATATATTTTATATAGTATATATGTGTATAAAATGTTTTTTTTTATAATATTATATTTATTTTATTATAATATATTATTACACACACACACCAAAACCCCACCTAGTAAACAAAACCCCAAAAACACAACAAAACCCCACACACAACACACACACAAACACAAAAAACACCCAAAAATGCTAAATGCACACAAAAAAAACACACACCCCCCCCCCCCACACATTTCTTTTCCCTATAGTAAAGTTATATTAAAATATTTTATATATTATTATATATAAAAATTAATTATATATTTAAAATATAATATATATATATATATATTTATTTATATTTTATTATATATATTTTTATTTACTGTTTATAAAATATATGCACAGATTTTTATTAAAATTTTTTTATATATAATAAAAATATTATATATATATATATATAATATATATATATATTTTTAAAATATATGTGGTGTGTGGTACACACCACAAAACACACACACCACACCACACACACACATATTTATATTTTTTAAAATTTTTATATACAAAAATTATATATATTAATAAAAATATATATATAATATTAAAAATATATATATATATATATAATATAAAATATTATATAAATATATATATACATACACAAAACCCCACCCACAAAATGTAATATAAACAATATACATATAATATATATATATATATATATATATATATAAATTATATATATATATATATATTATATATATAAAATATATATGTGTGTGTGGTGTGTGTGTTGTGTGTGTATATCATCATTTAATAACGGTTTTTGGTCATGTTTGTGAAACCGTGGAAACCCTTTTCCCCCATCCTCCGCCACTCAACTCGATCTTTCACTTTTTTTTCCATTTGTACCATTTTTTAAAACCCCCAAATATCTTTGATGGGTTTTCGCTTAGGGTTTTTTCGGTTTTTCCTCTTCCCGTTTTTCCCATCACCATCCCTGCCAGCAAGTTTTTTTCAAACTTTTTTCTTTTATCCCCCCATGGGCCCAATTTAAAATTTTTAAATTTTCCCCCTGTTCAAGATATCCAACAGCCGGGCTTTAAAAATTTTCACCCCAAAATTTGAAAACCCAAAGACGCCCAAATTTGGGGAAAAATAATGAGTTCAATAACCTCAGCTTTGTCCGTAAGGTAAAGGGATCAGTCTTTTCCCGATGGTTTTTTGAGAGCAATGTTTGGGGTTTTTGGCAATGGTAATTCTTCTTTTTTTTTTTTCTCGGTGAAATCCCCCATATTTCAATTTGTTAAAAAAAAGCTCCAAGATAAGGGGAAATTTTCACATTTTTCCCCAAACCCCCTCCCTTGATTTAAACCCTGTTCATAATTTTTTTCATTGCCG
>NC_051411.1:27679027-27681527 GCF_015228065.2 Penaeus monodon
GATAATGATAAAGATAATGATGATAATGACGATGACAATAATTGTAATGATAATGACAATGATAATAATCATATCAGCAATAACAGCAGCAACAGTGCTAAAACAATAACAACAGCAATGATAATACATTAGCAATAATAACGACATTAACAATAGTGATAATGATAATAATAATGATAATAATAATAATAATAATGATAATAATAATAATAGTAATAATAATAAAATAATAATAATAATAACAATAATGATAATGATAATAGTTTTAATTACAATAATAATATCAGTTATAATGATAATGATGATGATGATAATAATGATAATAATAATAATAAAAATTAATGATGATATTAATAATGATGATAATAAAAGTAACAATAGTGATGATAACAATATCCCCAAAAAACAAAAGAACTATGATGGTAATTAAGAGAAAATAAAATTATGTAAAAAAATATAACAATAACAATAATAATAATTATAGTAATAATAAACAATAAAACAATACTGGTAATAATTATAATAATGATAGTAAATAACGATAATGATAATGAAACACGTCAGCACCAAGGATAACGATAATGATAGTAATAATGATGAAAATGATAACGATTAGGATAAAAAATATGACATTAATAATAACAACAATTGTAATAAGAATAATATTGATAACAATATTAGTAATAGTGATAAAGATAATATTGATAGCAGTTTTATGAATAATGCCAGTAATGATAATAACAATACTACTACTACTACTACTACTACTACTACTATTGCTACTACTAGTGGTAATAATATTAATGATGATGATTAATTGTGATAATGATTACATTATTAATTAAGATAAAGATACATATTGATAACAATAACGATGATTTTTATGATAATAAAAACAATGATTATAAAAATGTTTTTTATATAGTAATAACAGTAATGGTGATAATGATTTTAATTTTATTAATAACAATAATGATATAATGATAATGGTAATAATAATAACAATGTTAATGATAATAACAGTATTATTAAGGGTGGTTGTGATGATGATAATATGTATAATTATAATAATAACAGCAATGATAATAGCAATACTGAAAATATAGTAATTGTATAACAATGATGAGAAACATATAGTAATATAATGATATAATAATAATAAACATAATAATACTAACAATAATAATAATGATAATAACAATAAATAATACACTGATGATAATAATAATAATAATAAAATAATAATAATAATAAATAAATATAATAGAAATTATGATAAAAAGGAGAAATGATAGTAATTTCTATCCTCTTACTACTACTATACTGATAATAATATGATAATCATAGTAGTAGTAATAATAATGATAATGAAAATATCATTGATAATAAAATAAATCAATAATGATGTAAGGATAATGATAATAATAAATGTAATAAATACTATGCAATTAATATAATATTTAGTAGAATAGCAATAGTAATAATAATAATGGGGGAGAATATAATAACAATGATAATAATAATAATAATAATAGTAATGATAATGATAACGATAATGAATAATAATAAAAATAATAATATATAATAATACAAAGTAATAATAACAACGATAAAGGATATAATAACATAGTAAATGTATAATAATGATTATTGCATAACTTACATATAATTCTAAATGTCACATGATACCAATGAAACAATAAACATATAACTAATAAGAATAAAAAATAATAAGATAAAGAAATATTTTAACCAAATAAAAAGGAAAATGAGAAAGAAATAAGAATAGTATCCTTCTGTTTCACACACAAAAATAAAAGATTGGAATGATATTCAAATAAAGATTCAATATGAAATCGGAATGAAATTGAATTCCCTTGTGGCGGTGCCGTTACTTTGTTTCTTTTTTTTCTTTTTCTTTTTGTTTCCCCAATTCTTTTGCTTGTTACTTTTGTTTTTCTTTATGATTGTATTCATATTTTCAGTGACATTATGCTAATGTTGATGCTAATGATGCCTGACCGTAATGATAAAATGATGATTTGTAAAGATGATGTGATTATGGTAAAAAAGATGACTATGATATTAAAGCAACCATAATTCAGTAGTAATAAAGAAGGCAATGGTATGATAAAGATTATGATGAAGTAATAGCAATAATTATGATAATGAATACATAATAATAAATTTTAAATGTAGCACTAACTAATACTACTACTCTAATGTAATAATAATGATAATGATAACGACAATAATACCTAATGATAGTAATAATAAACAATAATGGATGATAGTAGGAAAAGGAAACAATTTGATAATGATATAAGTAGTGAATAAGGAAAATAAGCTGATCCTAACAACTGTGATAATATTAGCAATAACAATAACAATCACACCACATGACATAACACGAACACAATAAAAATAATAAAAATAATAAAACAGAATGATGATGAAAATAACGAATAAAAAGAATGATGAAACTATCAACGATAATGGT
>NC_051411.1:27694027-27696527 GCF_015228065.2 Penaeus monodon
AATAAATTCTACATTTCCTTGGCATTAACAGTTAAATGATATAAAACATTTCATGCTCCATTAATTCTAAGTCCTATTTTTAGGCCTTCGGTATCATTTTGAGTTTAGTATGTTTTAGTTTTTTCCTTAAGAAGACAAAAAAAAAAAAAAAAACTTAGATCAAAAAGTGATTAAATCAATGTACATATATATATTAATTTTTCTGCGATACATCGTTATTTTCTTAATTAAACCTGTTGCATTACCGGGAAGCTGAAATCGGGATTAACGAACAGGATTTTTTGTTGTTTGATATTTACGCGTTTTTATATTTTTCTGTGTGAGTATGTTTGTGATTATTAGTATCTGTTTTTTATTTGCGTATATACATGTGTGTGGATGCGAGTGCACATGCTTGTGTGAGTCTGTGTGTATGTGCATGTTTGTATTTGCATGTGCATATACGTTTATATTATATATATATATATATATATATATATATATATATATATATATATATATATATATATATATATATGTGGTGTGTGTGTGTGTGTGTGTGTGTGTGTGTGTGTGTGTGTGTGTGTGTGTGTGTGTGTGTGTGTGTGTGTGTGTACCAACTATAATCTAAAGAATCTACTGTTCATATGTTTATTAAATTTGAAAACAACATGCATGCAGAGAAAACGTAAACCTAGTTATAATTTTGCCATTGTGTTCAAATTACTTACTCCGCCAAAGGCCTTTTACATCAGAGCCAGCTTGAAGACACTCAACTTTTCAGGAAATTAAGTAAAGAATGTAACATTTTGATCCAAACAAAATTAACCTGTTTGTTAGAAAAATGTATTATCTCTTCCAGGTTATCCAAATATCTATTCCTCAAAAAATGAATTTTATACTCACGCAAAGCGAAGTAATGATTATCATATAACAGATGTAATGATAATGTCATGTAATGATAAAATACGGACAGTACTGAGTATTTACAAACATTTGATAGACATTATCTGTCTATCTATCTATCTATCTAACTAGCTGTCTGTCTATCTATCTCTCCGTTTCTTGTAGATTAGGAAATACTACTATTTGCGGTGTTCTCTACAGCCATATCTATATATCCACAAACAAAAAAGCAGACGTATATTTATATATTCAAAAGTATAATAGTAGTAAAACGTAACGCACACATAATATACCTACAGACAAATGTCAATAAAAAATATAAACACAGATATATTCTTACAGATATATCTACTTATGAAATATATATCATAGTCAGGTCTTTGAAAGCATCAGCATATTATATTCACGCACACAAACGCACACCTATGACCTTATCAGCAATACTCTCTCTCCCTCTCTCTCTATCTTTCTCTTTCAATTTCTCTCTCTCTCTCTCTCTCTCTCTCTCTCTCTCTCTCTCTCTCTCTCTCTCTCTCTTGCGGTGCTCGTCGAGAGCTACAACTTCCATCGCCATAATGACTGATGTGTATGTGTGTGTGTGTGTATGTATGTGTGTGTGTGCGCGTCTGTGTGTGTGTACGTATGTATGTATGTGTGTTATTAGTGTGCGTGCGTGTGTATGTATGTGTGTGTGCGTATATATATATATATATATATATATATATATATATATATATATATATATATATATATATATATATATATATATATATATATATATATATATGTGTGTGTGTGTGTGTGTGTCATTAGTGTGCGTGCGTGTGTATATATGTGTGTATTTGTATGCTTGCATGCACGCGCGCGCGCGTGTGTGTGCGCGTCTGTGTAGCTATAGTGTTTGCTGGAAAGTTCTAGCCACCGGGATTACCTTTCCACAGTCGAAAGGATATAGGAACAGTTGTTACTCGCGGGTAAAGGGTCCCACAAGGGCCAGGTGGATGTGGTGGAAATGCTGGTCGGGTTTCGGGAATTCTTAAAGGGGCGTCTGGTGTGTTGGAGTGCCTTGTTCTTCTGGCAGGCCACGCAGCGCCTGCTCCAAGCTCTCGCATATTTGTTCATTATTAAATCTTATTAGGCCATCTCTGAATCCAATGACGAGCGTTGTTGGCTGTTTTTAGGTCATCATCTGGGCAGGGATCGCTAAGGGGCACTCGCGAAGAATGTGTGTGATCATCTGGTTTTCTTCGTCACAGGCACAATCTGCTCTTTGCTTTATCCTCCATCTGACATGATTGTCACCAATTTTGGCGACCTTAGCCGGATTCGGTTTAACGTAACCCAGTCTTTCCTCGGGAGATCCTTGCCAGGAGGGAGACTGTCACTGATGTCAGCAAGAGCGTCCTCGTTATTGTCTGGGTGTTTTTCTCTCCACTTCGATGGTCTGAAATGTTGGACTGGGACTCCACCAAAGACCTGTCACTGTGGTAAAGTTGCGACGAGTTCTCAGACGTCGATGTGCCTCCTGGTGCCCGCACAGAGGGTGATGTCCATCAGACATCTGTTTGTCGCGTTCTGTCTTCGCGTTTGCTTCGTGACGAATGTCAGGCGGGTA
>NC_051411.1:27714027-27724027 GCF_015228065.2 Penaeus monodon
CTCCCGTGAATACGATAAGGTGCAAAGCCTTATGAAACTTCCGCATTTCATAGAAAGTACAATATATGTAATAAGGCTTTTCTTTGACTGAATATGAGAAATACATTTAAACTTTCTACAGCCTTGCAAAGCGAAGAGTGGTGTGTATAAACAATATAAGTTACAGATTAGTTACTTTTTCCATTTTGTTTGAAGCTTCCACAATATTTTGCATGTAATTAAAAATCATACCAGCATATTAAGTACTTTAATGTTTTTTTGTTGAAAAAAATAACTCTTCCTTTTCTCATAAGTTTGTATGCCAGTACAAACTTCGGTGATATTATGCTTTGTAGCGACCATGATACAACTTGAAACGTTGTATCAAGTTGTTCGGGGTTTTGGGATGTTACAAAAAAGGCCTATAATTTTACACTTGGCATGCTATATGTTACCTTTATAATATGTTATTTTAAATTATGGTGTAAGGTATTACTAGAAATACTTAGCAAATTATTGCGTATTTTTCTAGCTTATCAATCTATGCTATTCTGTCATGACTTGATCACATTTTGGAATCTGAATTTAATTATAGAATATTTACGGGTTGAATGATAAATAATGAAGAAATCCTGGCATATGGCAAGGTTTTGTCTCATATCAATATAGTATAGCTTTTATTTTTTACTATTCTCTTTTCTAATTTCACGCTATTTATTTCTCTATTCACCAGTTTGTCTTCATATTTTCCTTTTTTCTCTCATCTGTCTGTATCCACCGCCCTCCTCTCTCTGTCTCTTTGTCTCGCTTTTCCTCTCTTCCACTGTTGCTTCAACTTTCAATATTCAAATGACCCTGATTTTTTTTTTTTTTGCTTGCTGCTGAAAGTTCTTGCGAATTGCATATCATTATCACCCCTTTTTCATCAACGACATTATTAACATGATCCCTGGCATTCTCATTATATCATCACTAGTATGATGATTATTAATATATAATTATCGCTGTTATTATTATTAGTATCATTATTACAATCTTTATTACTATCAACATCATTATCATAATCTTTTTCAATGTCTTTACTAATAATGTATAGATATATTTTTAATATAATCTAATTGGTCGGTCTTTCTTGTTAATATTGGAAACTTTTCTCTGTTATATGTCCTGTTAATTTCAAATACATTGTTGTTTCTCATTTTTTTCTTCGTTGTCTTCATCTACAGTTTCTTCTTCTTTTCTTCTTCGCCTTTTCCTTTTTTTCTCATATTTTTATTATCATGATTATAATTATAATTACTGTTACTATTAATATTCACCAGCGACTGACTAGAAGTAAATTATTAACATGTCATCAGTAAGACAGGAATGCGCGCTGACAGGATGCGAAGTGTTGATTTTGGTTACAATACGACCTCAAGCGTCGACATATATATATGTGTGTGTGTGCGTGCGTGTGTGTGTGTGTGTGTGTGTGTGTGTGTGTGTGTGTGTGTGTGTGTGTGTGTGTGTGTGTGTGTGTGTGTGTGTGTGTGTGTATAAATACACACAGTAGTGTGTAATACGACAGAACTCAGCACATTCACATACGTACATGAATGTGAAAGTAGGTCAGTGACCATGACGTAACCAGTGACCTTGTCGTAACCATAAACCGCAAACCGCAACCAATGTCCACAACAACATAATCAATACCCGGAAATCATTAACATACTTTCACATGTGCCTTTTACATGACGCATCATAAGAGAAATAATGAAACTAATGTTATGCTACAGACGAGGATCCCCTCCAATGCAGGTGACAGGTGACATAGATCAATGATCACCGTGTAACCACGCATCCTTGTCGAGAGTGAAAGCAGGTTAATGACTACAGTGGTCACGAGGTAACCACTAGATCTTAGATAATGATGGCTAACACGCACACCTTATGGTTGAAAATGGTGCATCATAACAGAAAGATAACCACTGTAAGTGATTAACTAATCAATATCCGTAGCCGAAATCATCACCCATAGTCAGAGATGTACAGACGAGGATCCCTTCCAATGCAGGTGACATAGATCAATGATCACCGCGTAACCACAAAACCTTGTCGAGAGTGAAAACAGGTTAATGACTACAGCGGTCACGGGGTAATCACTAAACCATAGCTAACGATGGCTAGCACACGCACCTTACGGTTGAAAATGGTGCATCATAACAGAAAGATGACCACTGAAAGTGATTAACTAATTAATATCCGTAACCGAAATCATTACCCGTAGGCAGGTGCTACAGATGACTCGCCCGTGGCTCCTCCCACCCACACCGCAATATTCACCATGTTTAAACTTGTACCGAGATCGATAATAGATTCTGTTACAGACGAGGGATACCGTCTCTCCTAATGACTGAAAACTGTTAAAATCAATAATAAATATAGTAGAAAATAATTTAATTTTCCGTGTATTCAATATACCTCTATTCTTTATATTCACCTTGTGTATGTACGAAAATAATTTCATAGAAGACATTGAAAGATGTCAAAACAGAAATACACCGACCTGAAACCCTATGAAATTAATTCACCATATAAAAAGGAGGGGAACTCTAACGATAATCATCAGTACACACCACCCACGTGACAGTGTCCACCATGGCTGTAATCAGAACCACCTTTGTTTACCGTGTTCAGGGTGTAATCAACACATTCCCTCTACAAGACTTCACCACCACCGACAGCTTTGCATTCGAGGTAAGTAAATTCACACAGCAACATCTATTGATTAAGAGGTCCCAAAACATACAACATTGTGCACCTGTAAATAACCGTCTACTTCAGCAAAACGAATAACCACATGCTTTTATTACTTACAGCAGGCACAGGAAAGGCATCAAAAGGTGTAAAGATCCCCACTCGACAACCGTCTTCAGACCAACCAGGTGAGTTGCTTAAGATATTTCATGGTTTAAGAAGTGAATGTTTGACAACATAGATTCCGTCTTGCGTAAGAACTGTGTTTATATTGCATCTTCCAGGGAACGTGAGCCCGCATCGTCCTCTCTCGCCTCAACCAGGTCCGTCTAGAATAGTCTCACCTCAACCCGGCCCGTCAAGGGTTATTACACCAGAACCACCGCGTGTTTATGTGAATGGAAAAAACGGTGATAGTGACAGTGAAGTGCATAGTGAAAGAGAAGATGATGTTGATTTCGCAGAGGCGCCACACATTATATTTAGGAGGGAACTGTTTCAAGGGGCATCCGTGACGGTGGACTTTAATATTCCCGACCAAGACCAGCCGTCACCGGTTGATTACTTACGCAGAAATCAAGAATATTTCACAGACATCTTACAAATTCACCGCTCTATACTCGGTTGTCCTCCCCCAACCACAAAAGCTTATACTGGATTCACCATCACCCTCTCAAAGACAGATCTCACATCCGGATGTGTGACACATATTGAAAAAATATCACACTATGCAGCTATGCAAGACGAATGCAGAAGAGTTGTATGCGGGTGGGCCGAGGAGGCAGAAGCTAAACTCGAAGAGTGGCTGTCATACGAGGGAAGCGCACTTGACCTGGAAACCATTAATGCTCACAACATAACAATATCACAACTTCTACTTCCCCAAGCTATTGGGCGATATGTGGCTTACCCTGTAGATGCTCGAGGAGGTAAGAGCATCTTCAACCCCAAGGGAAACACCGACTGCGTTATACGATCCCTCGCAGCCGGAAAATTACTAGCTGCTGGTAAATCAAGACAATCTCTAGCCAGAGCGGTTAATACCCCCGCCAAATGTGCTCAACACATTCGATACGATGCGTCAAAGCTTCCCACCAGTTGGGAAACTCTCGGAGAATTGGAAAGAGACAATAACCTCTCTATCTATGTATATACTCTTCGAAAAACATCCATATTCAGCGAAAATAAATACGCGGTAGGACAGGTGAGAAAAGGAAGAGAAGACAACAAGAAGCGTTTGCGTCTTCACCTGCTTCTTCTTCCGCGCACTTTGTCGAAAAATTATCTAACAAATGGGCAGACATTGTAAAAAGCATGCCCTACCACCACCTCCACATGTCCGATGAAGATGAAGAAGCGTTTAAGAAAACAGAAAAGTGCGAACTATGTCACCAAAAATTTCCTGCGCAACAGCAGAAGCACAGACACCACGATCACACCAAACAATTCATGAATTACATCGGAGCCTATTGCGCTCGCTGCAACCTTCAGATGAAAAATCACCGCACAACAATCCCATGCCTAGCTCATAATCACTCATACGACCTCGGTTTGATTTTGAAAGGAAATGCAACCTAACCCAGAAATCAGAATCCTTGTGAAACAAGGGCCTCGATATCACTCTGTAGAATTAAACAACCTTAAGTTCCTCGACAGCTTGGCATTTATGAACGCAGGTCTAAACTCCCTCGCCAGCACACACATTGAGAGTAAGCGACCACTCCGCTACTCCAAACACCTCATAAGTTATCTGCCGGACGAAGCTCAATCATTGCTTTTAACGGGGAAGGGCATATTCCCGTATGAATACCTTGACGATTTGAAAAAGCTCGAAGACACATGCCTCCCTCCCATAGAAAACTTTTATAGTTCTCTCACAGGTGAGACGGTCACAGAGGAGGAAAATGCTCACGCACACAAAGTCTGGGATGCAGCAGGATGTCACACCCTGGGTGATTACATGGAGTGCTACTTGAGGGTGGATGTGGGTTTGCTAGCCGATGTGGTCACAGCATGGAGGTTCATGCTCACTGAAAAGTATGGTCTTGACATAGTAAATTATGTTAGTCTTCCAGGGTATGCATATGACGCATTCCTAAAGATGACAAAAACTAGCCTGGAGCTTATATCAGACCCCGAACTAGCACACAAAATTCAGCGTTCGGTGAGAGGAGTATTATATATACATATTATATATATTATATATATATTATATATATATATATAATCATTTTTTTCATCAGCCACTGTGGGTCCGTTGTTGGACGTAGGCCTTCCCCAACTGTCTCCATTCTTGGTTTCATGTTTGGGGAGTTTGGGCCCTACCCCACCGCGCTGGCCCAGTGCGAGTTGACGGGGTTTGGATGGTGCTTCGTCTGGAGCCTCAGTTGTTACTTCCCCGACATCGTTGAACGTACTCGGTGCAGCCAACAACATCGCGAGCGTGCTCACATACGCGCGCGTCACAGCATGATACTTAATTGTAGTTTTCATGTTGTGATGCTCTTGGAGTGAGTACGTGGTAGGGTCCCCAGTTCCTTTCCACGGAGAGTGCCGGTGTTACCTTTTTTAGGTAATCATTCTCTCTATTTTATCCGGGCTTGGGACCAGCACTGACCTGGGCTGGCTTGGCCACCCAGTGGCTAGGTAGGCAATCGAGGTGAAATTCCTTGCCCAAGGGAACAACGCGCCGGCCGGTGACTCGAACCCTAGAACTCAGATTGCCTTGAGTCCGACGCTCTAACCATTCGGACATAGACCTCTCTCAATTCATTACTGAGAGGTTATATGGCAGTGGCACCCTTGCCTGATATATATAGATATATATATATATACAGCTGTTCATGACAAATTTATGAAGATTAAAGCCCTGGCGTCAGATTCCTCATATTTTCTTAATTTCTTTTTTCACATTTTCAGCTCTTACATATACGATCATTTACTGATGAAATTCTTGACCTTACGAAATACGGATTTTCGTGGAACCTTTATCTTTACATTCGGCTCGTCATCGACATCTTTGGTGTTGGTTGCTTATTGGCGTTCGAGGCGACAGGGGCTCTAGGGGGGCGACAGGGGGATTATAATAATTCTTATTCTTATTATCATTATTATAATTTATTATTCTTATTATCATTATCGTCATTGATATTATTACCACTATTATCATCCTAATCGTTGTTATTATTATTATTATTATTATTATATTATTATTATTATTATTATTATTATTATCATTATTTCATTATTATCATTGTTATCATTATTATCATTATTATCATTTATATTAATCTTTTTATTATATATATATCATTATATTACATTATTATCATTATTATCATATTTATTATATCATATTCATTATTCTTTAAATATTATCATTATTATTATCATTATTATCATTATTATATTATTAATATATCATTAAATTAATATTATTAATCATTATATATATTGATTATATATAATTATTAATATTATATTAATATTAATATTAATATTAATATTAATATCATCATCAAAGTCATTTTAATCATTGCTACTTCCACTGCTTCTACTACTACTACTTCTATTATTATCGTTGTTCTATTATTATCGTAATTATTGTTATTAATACCATTATCATTATTATTATTATCATCTTTGTTATCATCATTATTGTTATTATCTTTATTATTATCATCATTATTATTATCATTACTATTATTGTTTTTATAATTTTAACAATTACTATCATTATTACTACAACCATTATTACTGTTATTATTGTTGTTGTTATTATCATAATTTTTTTATCATTATTGATATAATTATCTATATTATTATCATCTTTATCAATACTTTTCATTCACTATCAATAGTAATATTATTTACATTATTGTTATCGTTATCATTATCATTCTTATCATCATCATCTTTGTTCTTCCTATTATTATTATTGTAATTATTATTATTATTATTATAATTATAATTATAATTATAATTATAATAATAATAATAATAATAATAATAATTATTATTATTATTATTATTATTATTATCATCATCATCATTATTATTATCATTATCAATACTACTAATGTTATTACTGCTACTATGATTATTATCATTATCATTATTATGATTCCTACTACTACTATTGCTATGATGATGATTATTATCATGTTCCTCGAAAAGGGGATGAGAGGACCTAGCTGAAGCCTCAGAACCCACACGACCTCACAAGCCAACTCTCCCCGGAGATGCAGGCCTACCAGGAGCGTGATCAGTATGAAGATGGTACATGATAAATCAAATACGCAATTCTAAAATGAACAAAAAGAACCGTGCAGAGGCCAAAACAAGTTATTACGTAGAAAGAAGACAAGTGCCAGAAGGGCTTAAGAAGTAATAAAAAACAGAAGGGCTGAAAGTATGCCAGAAGGGCTGAAAAACAGTAAAAAGATCTAACATCTAAATCATAATAAGCAAAAAGACACGGGAAAGGAGTAAAACGTGAGGGGGAGTAAAGGAAATCGTAAAAATAGACAGAAACTAAAAAAGGCAAAAGCTCAAGTGAAAGATCAAGCAAAAGACGAGTAAAAGGGTTAGGCATGAATAAAAGAAACGGGTAAAGCATTAGAAAAAAGTAAGCAAAATGCAGAATAAGTAAAAAACAAAAGTCAAAACACATGGTTCACAGTAAAACGTAATGTAAACGAATAAACACGTCTAGCATAGATACACCTAGGTAAGTAAAAGCGGCAGTACAACCTTATTTCAGCCTCCGTGGTGTAAAATCCTGGCAGGTAATTCAAAAGGTAAAGTCACAGAAGAGTCAAAGTATCCACTTCACTTATTAAACAAATACGGGGGGTTCCACTAACTCCCGCGGACGGAAGCGTAGCACATAAAATAGTAAAATAATAAATTGAAAATATTATGATAAAATCCAATGTACAAAAGATAAAACCAATAACAAAAACAATAAAACGTTAGAAGAAATCACTAAAAAAAATCATAATTATAATAAAAAATACGTACAACAATCTGCTGCGATTCATTGATAAAAGTCGTAAAATTATTTACTTTCTCTCGCTGTAAAAAAGACGGTAAAAGGATGAATCAGTAAAAAGAAACCATTAAAAAATAGAATTGAGCTTAAAATACAAGAGATAAAAAATCGGTGAAAGAAAATGCATTCGCAGCAGATGTGGATGTTCTGTTATCTGCACATCATGTGAAGCATCGTATGAAGTGTGTGGATAACGAAGGCATCTCGATAAAAGTTTTATTTAAAAATGTAGGAAAAAGTGTAAACAAACGCAAAATACATGTAAATAACGCCAGCATAAAATTATAGATAAACTGGCAGAGGGAATTGTTCTGGTTGTGTTGTGGATTACGGTAGGATGCTAGGTAGGATAGGGGTAGGATGGGAGCAGGAGAGGATAGGGAGAAAGGTAGAAGGTAGGGCAAACGGGAAAAAAGGAATGGAAGAGGGATAAGTCAGCGTAGAAGGAGAAGGAAGAGATAAAGCGAAGCAACAAGAAGAGGAGTACGAATAAGAGGGGTACGAGGGGAAACGCGGCAGGATACAGGGCAAGATAAGAATAGGATGGAGGCAGGATAGTATGGGGATAGAAATAAAAGGTAGAACAAGCAAGGAAAACGAGTAGAAGAAGGAGAAATTGCCGAGGAAGTAGAGAGAAGGGGAAAAAGCGAGGGGACAAGAAGAGCGTGCGAATAAGGGATAGAAGAATCGGGGCAAGGGAGAGGGGAGGGGGCGGGGTAGGTGATGGGTATGGTCGAGGGGAGAGGTTGAGAACCCCACATTATCATTATTATCCTCATAATTATTATTATCATAATTATCATTGCTTTTCTTGATACTATTATCAATTATTATTATTATTATTATTATTATTATTATTATTATTATTATTATTATTATTATTATTATTATTATTATTATCATTATTATCATTATTATTACTGTTGTTATTATTATAATTTTTATCATCATTATCTTGTTTTTGTAATTATTATCATATATTACATGAATATAATAATGATAATTAATATTATTTTATTGTTATCATCATTATTATCATTATTATAACCATTATTTGTATCATTGTTATTATTGTTGTTCTTATTATTACTGTTATTATTATTATTATTATTATTATTACTATTATTATTACTATTATCACTGCCATTATTATTATTATTGCTATTATTATTATTGTTATTGTTATTATAATAATTTAATTATTTTATGATTATGATTATAATAATATAATAATAATAATAATAATAATAATAATAATAATAATAATAATAATGATAATGATAATAATTATAATAATAATAATGATAATAATAATAATAATGATAATAATAATAATAATAATAATAATAATAATAATAATAATAATAATAATAATAATAATAATAATAATAATAATTATTATTATTATTATTATTATCATAATTACCATAATTATTATCATCATCATTATCATAACTATCATTATTATTATTATCATTATTATTATTATTATTATTATCATTATTATTTTTATTACTATTATTATTATTATTATTATTATTATTATTATTATTATTATTATTATTATTATTATTATCATAATTATCATAACTATTATCATCATCATTATCATTATCATTATTATCATTATTCTACTCATTATTATTACTATCATCATCATCACTATCGTTTTCAAGTAACATTATCGTCATTATTCTGATACTACTAGTTACCATTATTATCATTATTGTTATTATGGGATTTTAAGCATTTCTGCACTGGCTGTTCTTATTGCCGTTTTCTTCCTGTTAGGCGAGTCATAGCAAATGACTAAAGGCTAACAGTTGTCCTTCTCCTTTAAAGTTCTAGCACTTTTCTCAGTATTCTTGCCGTCCCCAATAAAGCAGTCTTCTGCAGTACTCCAACCTCAGGCCCAATGTCCATATTTTCAATCCAACATTCAAGATCTTTTGTAACGCTTCCGAGGGCACCAATCACTACTGGAACAACTTTTGCACATCGCAGTTCCTACAACCTTTTTATTTCCCTTTTCAGATCTTGGTACTTTTCTACCTTCTCTAATTCTTTTTCTGCAATCCTCGTATCTGCAGGTACGGCAATATCAACTATTAGAGCCTCTTTCTTTTCCTTATGAATTACTATAACATCTGGTCTTCTTGCCTGAATGACGTTATCACATTGTACATTGATATCCCACAGAATTTTCACGGCCTCGTTCTCAACAACACT
>NC_051411.1:27749027-27761527 GCF_015228065.2 Penaeus monodon
TATTCCCCCTCCTTTTCCCCTTTTTCTCCCTGTTCTTTCCTTTTTTCTCATTCCCCTTCTCCATTTTCCCCCTTCCTTTCTCCCCCCTCTTCTTTCCTTCCCTCCATTTTTTCTTCCTTTCTCCTTATTTCTCCCCTTAAAATTCCCCCTTTCTCCTTCTTTTTTTTTCTTTTCCCCTTCTTTCCCATTCTCTTTTTCCTTTCTCCATTTTTCCCTTTTCCTCCTTCCCCTTTTCTCCCCCCTCCTTCTCCCCTTTTTTCCCCCTTTTCCCCTTTCCTTTTTCTTTTTCCCCCCTTCCTTTTCCCGCTTCTCCCCCTTTCCCCCCCACCATCTTTTCCCCTCTTCCCCCCCCTCTTTTTTTTTTCTCCCCCCTTTTCTTCTCCCTTCCCCCCCTTCTTCCTCCCCCCCTTTCTTCTTTTTCCCTCTTCCCCTCCCCCTCCCCTTCTTCTTCCCCCCTCCCCCCCCCTCCCCCCCCTCCCCCCCCCCCCCCAAACCCCCCCCCCCCCCTTTCCCCCCCCCTTCCCCCCCCCCCCCCCCCTCCACCTTTTTCCCCCCCCCTTTCCGCCTTCCCCCCCTCCCTTCTCCCCCCCCCCTCCCATCTCTTCTCCTTCCCCTCTTCCTCCTCCCCCTCCCATCTCTTCTCCTTCCCCTCTCCCTTCTCCCCCTCCCTCTTCTCCTTCCCCTCTCCTTCTCCCCCTCCCATTTCGTCTCCTTCCCCTCTCCCTTCTCCTCCATCTCCCTCTTTTTCGTCGTCCTTCTGCGCAACTGGAGACTCGCCAAGGAGAGCCTCCAAGCAGACCATTAAGGGCATGGTAAATGTCTCTTTCCCTCTCGCTACATTGGGCCTTTTCGCCTCTTCGTACAGACGCACGATATACATACATACGTAGATCCGGAGACAGACAGACGAAATAAATGAATTTGGGATGGATATACATTAAATACACGCTCATACACGCGCGCGCATGAAAACACGGGCGGATAGGAACACACACACACACACACACACACACACTCTCTCTCTCTCTCTCTCTCTCTTTCTCTGTCTCTCTCTATCTCAACTCTTCTCCTTTCTCTCTCTCTCTCACACCCCAAACTGAGGGGTGGCAGTGACAGCATTCTGGGCCCCTTTCCCCATGACCCAGTTAAAGGCCCAAAGTCGGGGGGGGGTTTTGGAAGGGAAAAAAGCCATCGGATGAGAAGAGTTAAAAAACTCATAACAATTTTAAAAGAGTTACTCAAATATATATTTATCATTTTTTCATTTAAAATTAATTTTTATTTTTTTTACATTTATATATTTTTAAAATATATTTATTATTAATTAAAAATTATAAATATTTTATTAGGGGGGGGGGGGGGTCTATATTTGTATTATATAATATATATTATATATATTATATAATATAATATATATATATATAAAAAAAAAATAAAAAAAAAAAAAAAAAAACACACAATTAAAAATATAATAAATATATATTATATATAATATATTTTATATATATATATAATATTTTTACTATATATGTATATTTACTTTACATAAAAATTATATATATAATAATATATTATTATTTATATAATATAAATATATATAATATATATTTAATATATATTATTATATTAATATATATTATATAATTATATATATTTTTTTTTTTTATAAAAAAAAAAAAACCCCCCACACAAAATATGTGATGTAAGCATAAATATGTATGTGTTTAAATATATTTTAAAAATTTTATAATATATATATTATAATATATAAAATATATTATATATAATAATATTAATAAATATATATTTTTATATATATATATATTTAAAAAAAATAAATAAATGAATAAAACATATATAATATACATATTTTGCATCAATAAAAAATAATATATAAAAAAAAAAAAAAAAAATATATAATATATATATATATATTTTGTTTTTTAAAATATATAATATATAATTACAAAAAACAAAACAAAAAGACAGAACAGAAAATCAAACACACACACACAAAAAAAAACCCAACACCACACCCCAAAAACACACCACCACACACACACACACACACCACACCACACACAACACACACACCACAAAAACACACACACACAACAAAAAAAAAAATAAATATATATATATAATATATATATGGTCCTGGGAAAGACAATAAACGCACCCGGGGGGTTTCCCTTTTAACAAGGATAGCACCCTTTTAGCCCCCTACGCCGGGGTTTGGGTGAACTGTCGCAAAAGGGCATGGATATCGGTGAAAACCCTTCGTTCTCCGATTCCGGGTTTTCACCAAACAATATGTCGGGCGTATGCAGTGAAAACGTTTAAAAGGGGGGGCAGAGAAGTTTCCTCCTATTAGTTGGAATGCGAGTTGAGGAGCCCTTGGGGATTCCACTCAAATTTTCTTTTCTCCTGCAAACCTCTACCCCAATGATTGAATCAGAAATGTAATTATACCCCTCGCCCGTCGCGTGGGTTATCAAGGGGCGCGTTGTTCAGTGGGGAACAGGCTGACAAAAAAGACAAAGGAAGACAAGAAGACAAGAAAACCCTGTCCAATTAAAAACGTGAACGTAAGGAAAAAGAAAGTTGGGTAAATTGCATACGTTGAACGAAATGGATAGATCAACATTCAAATAAAAAATCGTTAGACCAATTGGGAAAAATAATGGAAATTTTAAAATTAAAAAAAAACTAAACAAGAAGGAAATTATAGTCACGGAGTTGCTATGATTCTCACGAAAAAAACTGCAAATGCATTAATTGGGTACAGCCCAATAAATGATCGCGTTACAAAAGTCAGAATACAAGCAAAACCTCAAAAACTTAGATTATACTGCCCACGCACCAACCAACCCTTTCAAGTGATGAAAAAAAAAAAAAAAAAAAAAAAAAAAAAAAATATATATATATATATATATATATATATATAAAACACTCTATAACACATTAGACACAATCCCTAACAGAGATGTAAAATTAATTTTGGGAGACCTCAACGCCCAAAATAGGGAAAAAATTTTCTAAAAAAAGACATCGTGAAAATTTGCCCTTTGGGATATAAATGAAAGAGGTGAAGTTTATTTAATTTTGTAGTGCAAATAATCTTTTTTATAGCCAACACATTGTTCCACACCCCCAAAAACACTTGTACACGGGTTTTTTTCCCGACAAAGAACCGCAACCAAATTGAATAAATTGTGTGAACCATAAGTGGAAAAAAATTTTATAAAAAATCCAAACAAGACCTGGGCCGTGCAACAGTGACCACCAACTATAACTATCGACTTTTAAATAAAAAAATAAAAAAAATGGAGGCCAAAATCACCTCTAAAACTGCTACAAAACTTTGACAACAATACGAATTACGTGTCAAACCAATTTGAATTTCTCAATCAGTGTAAGATAAAAAAACACCAAAGAGTTATGTGAAGAGGGGAAAAAAACTCCCGCTGAGCGTCTTAAAAAACTTCGCCAAAAGAAAAAGACAAATTCCCCCCGGATATTGAAGAAAAAACTAAGTGAAACTGAAACAGAAGATGCCCAAAATCAAAGGGGATCAAATCCAGTTGAAGAAGTAATTTTCAAAAACCAAAATACAAAAAATCAAAGATTGTTCGACGAGATAAGGAAAAAAAATTTAAATGAACATTTCCCGAGAATTGAAAACGTTCTATCAATAAGACAACTAAAGAACTCTACCAAAGGGGTACGAAAAATTACACAAAAATTTTTAAAACCCACAATGGGGAATATCAAAAATGAAGGGGGTACTTGTTTTATGGATGGAAAAAAAGTCAAAAATAGGGAAACAATTTGTTTTTAACCTATACAAAAAGAATAAAAGATCTAACAACAACATTAATTAGACTCAATGACAGCGAAGATGAACCACCGCCGCTGTAAGGACGTTTTTAAAAAACCCTTAAAGAATTAAAGAATAATAAGACCCGGAATAGATGAAAAAAAAGCAGAACTAAATAATGAATGCTGGCGAAAGTGTTGAAAACTTTTCTGCAAAATTTGTACGAAAATTGGAATGAAAAATGGGGCCCGAAGACTGGGGGAAAATCAGTTTTTACTCCCAACCTAAAAAAGGTGACGCACTCCAAAGCAAAAAATAACAGGAAATTTTTATTTAATCCAGCACAAAAAATTTTGTTAAAATTTTTGTGAAAAAATGAAATTAAAGTTAAGAGAAGAAATTGCGACGAACAAGCGGTTTTCGCCCCGGAAAGGCCAGAAACCCGATTCTAAATCTGAAAATTTATCAAGGAAAAACAAGAAATCAAAAGACTATACCTTGTGTTTTTCATCATTACCGAAAGCTTTGTACTGCTGATAGGTATCCTCTGGGAAAAACATGAAAGATTCGAAATTTCCAAACAAAATTCCAACTAATAAAAACCATACTGACCCAAAAAGCAGCTGTAAGAACCCCTCAGGGTTAACGAATGGGTTTAAAGTCAAACCCAAGGAGTACGACAAAGGGTTTCATTCTGTCTCCGCCCTTTTTAATATATATTTTGAAACAAATTTGAGAGGGGCTCTGAGAATTTTGAAGAACGTGGGTGTTTGGGGGATAAAAAAAATCAAATCTAAAATACCCTGTATAGTTCAATTGCCCGCAGTATCATTGAACTACAACTACTAGTAAATTAGAGAAGCAAGCGAAAGGGCTGGTTTAATTTTTTAATGCCAAAAAAACCAAGACCCCGAAAATTCAAAAAACCGGGGATGAACGATGATGAAAATGTTACAAACAATGGAGTGGGGTTTTGGAAAAAATGAAGAGTTCCCTTATCTTTGGGCTTTTTTACTAAAACCCTTGATGATTTACCCGGGAAAAAAAAGAAGAATTCATTGCCAAAAAAAGCCACAATTTCTCTCAAAAACAACGGGGGAAAAACCGAAGCATTACCTTTCGGCAAAACTGGGTTATTAACTATTAGTTTTCCCAATTGCTATATGGGTTTGAGTTTGGAGCGAAAAAGATAGACAAAAAAAGGGCATTAATAAGCGAGTTCTGCGTATTAATTTGGGCAGAAAAAAAAACAAAAGAGAAGTGTGAGAAATTAAAAATTGGAAAGACCGCTGTTGGGCATCTTTAAAAAAAGGGAAAATAGGTTTATTGGTCATGTGTGAAAGTGAAAATATTGAGAAAAACTTGCGACAGGGATGGTGATAGGAAAAGAGAAAGGCAAACCGAAGACAAGACTGAGCGGGCAACATCAAAGAATTTGGGGGGCTGACGATGGTACAATGGAAGAAAAACGCAAGATTAGTTGAGTGGGGGGGGATGGTGGAGAGGTTTTCCACGGCTGCTCAAAAATGACAAACCCTTATTGTGATCTAATATACAACACATGCACACAACACACAACACACACACCCCCACACACAACACAAGACACCACACCAAAACCCCACTATATATATATTGTTATGGTTCCCCACACCAACCACAACACACACCCACACACAACACAAAATATTAGATATATAGTAAATTTTTTGTATTGTATAATATTACATTAATAATACATTATATTATTTTATATTTATATATTTATATATATTTTATTATATATAAAAATAAATCAAAAATATCATACATACACACATACGCTACACACACACACACACACACACACACACACACACACACACACACACACACACACACACACACACACACACACACACACACACACACACACACACACACACGCACACATATATATATATATATATATATATATATATATATATATATATATATATATATGTATATACATATTATATTTATAGATAGGTAGATAGATAGATAGACAGATATAGATTTAAAGGTACATAGATACATAGAAAAGAATTATCTTATTCTATCTTATGTTAAATGTACAAAGGGAATATATATTTGTGAGTTGTAAAAGTTACGTATGATCATATTTGCACGATATTGTTTTGTATGTTTCCTATTAAGTACAGAATGTAATTAAATTTAGTTCGTATGAAATTTACGCAAGTCATCTGAAAGTCGATGAATCATATCTACATGTATATTTTTACCATATGAAAAACATGGTGTATATGTACGTAATATTTATTTTCGTAAGCTTCAGAAAAAATATATTGATAAGTTCATTGGAAACGTTTATTGATTTTTTTTTTTTGACATCGGGAAGTATGTAGATGCATTATATAAACCCGGGATAATTATTCCTTAGACTTTTTTTATTGAACGAACTGTGTATTCTATTTCGCCCAAGATATAAAACTATATTGTAAATATGTAATGTTCAATTATTTCTTATTTTCAATATAGAGAGCTATACCCTTTTTATTACATGGATTAGATAACTAATATTAAAATTATATACAAATAAATATTGAGTTTTTGCTATACGCTTGATGGAAAAGTTACCAAAAGCAGAGTATAGTAGATGTATGAAAAAATTTTCAGTCCTTCTGGATGTGGATATTTTATATTCGATATTTTACAGCAATTTCATATAAAAACGTACCTCAAAACATAAACATTCACGAAATTACAAAGAAAAAAATAGTAGATAAACATTACTAAAGTAGAAACAATCAACAAGCTAACATACGTAATTAAAGATAGAAACAAGAAGTAACTGACCGTGATGAAAGGTAAGTGGTCTGAGACCTTTGTAAGAATGTTTTAATCTGAACAGCAGCAGTGTCAACAAACCCAAATGTATCACGTATCATATACAAGAATATGTTAAGGAATAATCTGGGTAAATCTACATCAACTGATTTAATTATGACACTCCTGGCAACAGCGAGCGCCTGACATTAATCAAGCATGCTTAACATTTGCAAATATACAGTCTTGCAAAATAAAGTTTGGTGCTTGGAGCTAAGGAAAAATGCCTACACTTATTGGACATCTTGAGCAAATCATGATATATTGATATGTATATATATATAAATATATATATATATATATATATATATATATATATATATATATATATATAATATATATATATATCATACACACACACACACACACACACACACACACACACACACACACACACACACACACACACACACACACACACACACACACACACACATATATATATATATGATGATAGATATAGAGATAGATAGATAGATAGATAGACTGATAGATAGATAGATAACGAAAAAGTGAGTCAAACTAGCAGGATAATATTATTCAATAAACACGTTATCTTGAGGAATCGAAAACAGATAAGAGGGAAAAAGAGCGAAAAATAGATAGACAGGTAGATAAATAGATAGGTAGACTGACGGATAGATAAAGAGATAAATAAAAACAAATTATATAAATAGATAGATAGGTAGACAGATATAGTGTGTAAGGTCAGCAGATTAATATTATTCAATGAACTCATTATCTGTAATGAGTATTTTACGTTGCTCACACAGGGGGCGAGGCCAGTCAAGCTTTTTAATGTTATGAATAGATGGAATCGTATAACATTCATATTGTATAGTAATATCATATCTTAATTTATATTTGTGAATTTACAGGATGACTTTATTAAAAATAAATGTTTTTAATATCAGATGAAAGCCGATTAAGGAAATTCTAAGTTACATCAGAAATGACATTAACGTCACATCAAGCAGAATGTCATCATTAACAGCAGGGAGAATGAAGGTCATTAAAAGAAATACTGATAATCTTATGACTAAAGTTTCCACGACCTTTGAAAAACAAGCCAATCCTTATCTCTGCAGTCATTAAGAGTAAGAGAACAGTGGATAAACTAACAGTAGATTAAGTAGACAGTTAAATGGATTATTATCAATACTATTATTATTATTTGTATTGAGAGTGTCGAGAAGTTGAGAACTACAAGTCGTATGATCCTAAGGACGTTTGGTATCTTATCAAACATATAAATGATGAAAGTATGTGTGATTAAAACAGCTTTGTCGATTGTTAAATGCGGTGTAATTCGTATTCAACTTAGAGTACACTCAATAAGACAACGACAATATTCACGCGACTAAATTGTTAAACGCATTTTCTGTTTAAGAGGAAAAGGTTAAGAAAAGAAGAGAGAGAGAGAGAGAGAGAGAGAGAGAGAGAGAGAGAGAGAGAGAGAGAGAGAGAGAGAGAGAGAGAGAGAGAGAGAAGAGAGAGCAGAGACAGAAGAGAGCAAATAAAAGAGTTGACCTATACAGACAGCTACAGGCCTTACCATTAACATGTACTTTACGGCCACTCAAAAAGCTTTAAATTCAAGTCTGTTCTGCACAGCGTCGTAGTCTCAGCAGTCGGCAACATTAGACAGTTACACCAAGTTAATGATTTCAAAGCTTCAAACAACATTGCCGCAAATTCGACAGCATTAGCGTAGCACCACTCGCCTTTCCGAACAAGTTGTTTGGTAGATCCTAATATGTCGCTCAGTTTTCGACTCTATGATATTATCGCGTAAAGACGGGTGTTTTATGCCACTGTGACATGGATGCAGACCCTCTCTGCAAGTTGCCACGTGTCACTTTTTTTTCCTATCCTTCTTTTTTTTTTCTTTATAAACGGCCGAAATTCCACATATCGGCATTACTATCTCCATGGTTCAGAGCTTCCAACTTTGAAGGGAATATGACTCAAAGTCCGAAAATGTAGATGCGGTTGAAATTTTAGAATTCTGCTTCACTCAGTAGTGTCACGTGTTCTGTGCTAAACGTAGAATTGGTAGTTCGTTCTTGTTTTGTTGGTTATCTGTGTAATTTGTTATTATCATTATCATAATATTTATTATGTTTGTTATGATCTTTAACTCTCTATTTTCACTATTACGTATATTGCCACTATCATCACCATTATCATTATTGTTATTATTATTTATATCATCTCATTGTTACTATTATCAGTATCATCATAATTATAATATTTATTGTTATTGTTTTTATCACTATTGTTAATATTACTACTATGACTATAATAATCATTGTCATCTTCATCCACATCATTATTATCATTACTGTTATTATTATTATTCTAATTAGTTATTATTATTATTATTATTATTATTATTATTATTATTATTATTATTATTATTATTATTATCATTATTATTATTATTACCATCATCATCATCATCATCATTATTATCATTAATATAACTATTGTTGGCGGTGGTGGTGATATCAAGACTCTAATGATTATCCTTTCCTCATCGTTATAGCACTTATCATTGCTCACATCATTATCGTTATCACCACTATCACATCCTCATTATCACCACCAATATTACTTCCCTTCCTTTCCCGTATAAGGTCAGTTCGGAAGTATGGATATAAAGGGAAAGGATAGGAGAAATATCAGAAAATAATACCATTTCCGAAATTGCTTGCGAGGCAGTTCGGCCGCAAGTGGTCGATAAAGCCTCTGGAATTGGCCGTTATCCTAGCTGGCCGTGCGAGGCTACAGTAGTAAAGGCTGCTATGAAACGACGCTGTCAGATCAAGAATTGGTTCGGAGGAGACCCGGCGTGAAGGGTTAGATTGTAGTGTCATGTGGCTTTATATACATACGTATACACGCACGAACGTATGTCTACATGCACGCGCGTACGCGTCCATGTGTGTGTGTGTGTGTGTGTGTGTGTGTGTGTGTGTGTGTGTGTGTGTGTGTGTGTGTGTGTGTGTGTGTGTGTGCGGTTGCGTGTGCGTGCGTGCGTGCGTGCGTGCGTGCGTGCGTGCAGGTGTGTGCGTGCGTGCGTGCGTATATGTGTGTGTGTGTGCATGCGTGCGTGTGTGTGTGCATGCGTGCGTGCGTGCGTCCGTACCTGCGTGCGTGTGCGTGTGCATCTGCATCTGCATCGCTGTTACAGTTTTGTATTAGACATCATCCTCACCCCCTTAATGCCCCTTGTATAAATCGATGTCCTCCTCACCCTTCGAAGAAACCAAGACCATCGCCATAATTGGTTTCTCTGGATTAAAATGAGAATAGACGAACAGCAAAGACATCACACAATCCGACATCCGTTCGCATATACATCTACACGTGTATATTCTATGAATTCTCCCCGCAGATTTGCGCCCCAAAGGGCCACCCATTAAACTCCGCTTTCCAGATGGGCGGCCTTCGCGTGGCTCCTGTGCGGCTGGTTGTGTACTTCGAGGAACCGCAGCTTCCCCTTTTTCAATCAAGGTATGATTCCTCTCAGGTGAACGCGATGCTCCCCCTTTGCACTGTATACTTGGATTTATTTGTTCTTTTATTTATTTATTTATTTATTTATTTTCTGAGGGTTTGTTTTGTCTTTGTAGATGATTATCTGTCTGTATTTTTATATTATCTCTGGCTGTCGCCTTTTTTTTTCTCTGTATTTCCGGGAATCTTGCTCATCGTTTATTTCTCTGTCTGTTTTGACCTCCTCCCTCCTACCGTCACTCCCTCCTTCTCCTCGTCCCTCCTTCACTCTCAGTCCCCCTCCCCCCCCCACCACCACCACTAAACCTCTGTGAAGCACAAAGACACGCAGTGGCGATTCTACTCCTCGAAATGACCGCCTTACGTCTTAGTTTTGTGTACAGAACCCTCCCTTCCCTTTCCCCCTCCCCGCTTCCTCCACCTATCATCTACCAATCACCCTAATCGCCCTAAACAGTTTCTTGTTGACTATTTCCGGGTCGTTTCATCGATTTGTTGGGTCGCTGGACGGTTCCTGTTTTTTTTTTTTCAAAATTAACTGTCCTTTTGTATACATCTCTCTCTCTCTCTCTCTCTCTCTCTCTCTCTCTCTCTCTCTCTCTCTCTCTCTCTCTCTCTCTCTCTCTCTCTCTCTCTCTTATATTTATATATATATATATATATATATATATATGTACACACATATATGTATGTATGTACGTATATATGTATGTACGTATATGTATATAAATATACATATGCATGTGCATACACAAACCCATAGAGAGAGAGAAGGGAACAGACACAAAAATAGAGAAGGGGAGAAAAAGAGAAAAAAAGGAGAGAAAAATGATGCTAACAACCACAACAACAACAAAAAAACAAACAAGAACAAACACAAACAGACACAAGGAACCCTTATGCGATCTCCGTGTTCGACAAGTTCCTCCCATCACAGAAGCCGAGCACCCTCCTCGCGTCTCGGTCTCGGAGTGCCAGTGCCTCGGAGGAGTGTTTCCGGGGGCCGCCATCCCCAGCTGACTTCAATTTGATTCTCTTCTGTTTTTTTTTCTTTCTTTCTTTTTTCATCCTCGTTGTGTATAGGGAAAAGGAAAGTTTAATGAGGCGGGGATATTTTTTCTTCTCTCTCTCTCTCTCTCGCTTTTTTTTTTCTTATCAGGTCCTGCGAACGGTTGAACTCCCGGCTTGGTTTGCGGACTGGCTTGTCACGGCTGGGAGAGGGAGGAGGGGAGAGGGAGAGGGAGAGAGAGGGAGAGGGAGAGAAAGAGGAAGAGGGAGAGGGAGATAAAAAAAGGGAAAGGGAGAGAGAAAGAGGGAGAGAAAGAGAGAAAGAGAAAGAGAACGAGAGGGAGAGAAAATTGAGGGAGAGGTAGAGTGAGAGTGAGTGATGAGGAGAGAGAGAGAGAGAGAAGTGAGAGTGAGTGATGAGAGAGAGAGAGAGAGAGAGAGAGAGAGAGAGAGAGAGAGAGAGAGAGAGAGAGAGAGAGAGAGAGAGAGAGAGAGAGAGAGAGAGAGAGAGAGAGAGAGAGAGAGAGAGAGAGAGAGAAAGAGCATGAGAGAGAGAGAGAGAGAAATGAGCAGCAGAAGTACAGAGAGGATATAGATGAGACGAGAGCAACAAGAACTATCGAGGGAAAACTGGGAGCTGAGTTCCTTGATGATATGATAATTTACATTAGATTCAAAGATATTGAGAGCCATTGATTTTCATTCAATATGATGATTTTTCTGATTGCTAGTGGTTCTCACGTGTGTAGTTTATGATAATTTGTTTCGAAATTGAGTGTTTAAATGCTATTGAGTTTTGCATTGATTTCGCAGTTTATGCTAATTTCGCTGCTATTTATGCTAACTTGTTTCTCGCTACTATTTTATGCTAACTTGTGTTCTCTCAATTTATAGTTGACTTGTTGTTTCTCACTGTTTTATGCTAACGTTTGTATGTGTTTGATGCATGACTTGTTTCTCGCTATTACATATATGCTATGTTTCTCGCTCTCACTTGTTCTTTCCGTCAGTTGATTTTTCACTCTTGATTGTACTTTTTTATTCTGTATATGTTATGCTTTTTCGTCAAGTTTCCTTATCGTCATTTATGCTTTTGTGTTTAATACAGTCAGTTGCCGGTCACTGTGTCTCATAAAGAAACAAAACATTGAAGTAGATATCATTTATGAAGTATATTTGACTAAATTATAGAATAAAATGAGTGAGGGACTCATGATTGTTATGTGAGAAAAGGCGGCAATTTATAATCATGAATTGTGCTGGAGTACATGATGACAGATGC
>NC_051411.1:27772549-27788926 GCF_015228065.2 Penaeus monodon
AAAAGGGGGGGGGGGGGGGGGGGGGGGGGGGGTTTTTTTTTTTTGGGGGGGACGGTGGGGGGAAAAAAAAAACCCCTTTTTCCCTTTTTTTTTCCCCGGTTTTGCCTTTTTTTTCCAGACCAAAAAAATTCCCTACCGGAAAAAAAAGGAGTTAACCCGTTTTCATTTATTAATTAAAAAAAAAATCAGAAAATATTTTGTGGTTATTAGGCCTATTTTCATAATCCCAGTGAAATAAAAGTTTATCAAAAACGACATTGTATCCCTTTAAAAATTAAGAACGCGAGATAGGGGATAGTGACAGTCTCTTAAAGGAAGAAAGTAGTGATAAGTCGCTGAGGAAACGACGATGGGGTAGTACATATAAAAACATGCAGAAAAGAGTGAAACATTCTAAAATAAAAAGGCAAATTCCAAAAATTTCCAACAGAAATGATGTCCGGCAGACATCTTGAGACGGAAGTCACTTTCAGACATCAAGCCCCTTTTACGCCGAAAGTATGTAAGAAAGTCACAAACAGAGGGCTCGTTACACAAGGACACAGAAGAAAAGTATACAAGAAAAACCGACACACATCACAGTTTCCCAAAAAAGCCGTACAGATAATTTAAAAAATTTTTAGATGTAACACGTGGATGAACCCATAACAAACACATACAGATCCGTATACCCCCCTACACATACAACACCCGAACAGAAATATGCAAAAGGACAACAAGCAGAAACCCCCAGGCACGCACACAGACCACAAAGTAAGCATACACAAATACTGACCCCCCACAAGGATACTAGTTCCCCAACCCTTTAAAAAACACAACACCACACAACACACACACACACCAAAACACACAACACCCACCAAAACCCCCAACCCCCACACCCAAAACACCACACACAACACAACACAAACACAAACAAACACACAAACAAACAAAAACACAACAAAAACACACACACAACAAAACAAAAAAAAACAAAACACACACACACAAAAAACACAAGACACAAAAAAACACACACACACAAAACAACCCCACACACACACACACACACACACACACACACACCAACAACACAACACACACACACCTGTTTTCCGCCTGGCTTCCCGCTGGTGGGGCCCCCGCGGCTTGTCCTGACCGGTGCCAAAAGCAGGCAGAAGGGTTGGTGAGAGAGCGATGGGACCCGAGAAAAGAACCGAGCCCGGGTCCCGCAGAAAGAAAAGAAATCTGTAAAAAAAAACTGATGAGGGAAGAGAATAAATTTAAATTTTATGTTCATAAAATCGCCTAAAAATTTAAGTGCAAAAATGTAGTTCTAATTATTTTATATGATTAGTATTTTTTCTCTATTATATATCTTATCTAATCTTTTTTACTTCAGTAAAGCTAGTGTGTGTGGTATATATATGTGTATAAAATATAAATATATAAAATTGTATTATATATAAAATATATATAAATATTATTAAAATTATATATATATATATATGTATATTATATAATAATAAAATATTTTAATATTATTTATAAAATCTGTGTGGTGGTGTGGTGTTTGTGTGTGTGTGGTGTGTGTTGTTTGGTGTTTTTGGTGTGGGGTGTGTTGTGTGTGTGGGGTGTGTGTGTGTGGGTTGGGGTGTTGTGTGTGTGTGTGTGTGGTGTGTATAATATAAAAATATATTTTATATATAAATAATGAATGTATATATTTATATACAACATTTTAATACATATAATAGATAGATAGATAGAAGATATGTATGTATGGTACACACACAATTAAAATAAAACATTTGTATGGGTTTGCGTGCATTTGATTATGAATTATGCCAATGTGTACGTGTGGCATATTTTGTATGTCAAAATATTTACTCTAGAGAGAACCAAAACCATAGCATGAACGCAACTCTTCTTCTTGATTAGCGCTAAAACTTCCCACAAAAAAAAAAAAAAGGAAAAAAAGACAATGAAAAAAAAAGGAAAAATGTAGAAAAGTGGGGGCCCCCGGAAGGGAAAAAGTTTAAAAAAACTTTGGTTTTTTTTTGGGGGATTAAAAGGTGGGAAAAAAGTGGGGGCAGGGATTTGTTTCGTTAATCTGTCCTTTTATCGTTTTAAAGCCTTTTACAAAAATCTTTTCCAATCATTTCTAGGTATTTTTTAAATTCCTTTGAAAGGTTTTTCTTTTTTTTTTTATCATTTCATTGTTTTTTATTATTTTTGTAATCTTTATCATTTTTTAAATTATTTTTAATAAAAATTTACATAAGATTTTTATTATCATATCACATAATCTCATATTATCTATTACCTTTATCATTATATTTTTTTTCTAAACATCATCACAGCCGCACTTTTATTATTACAATATTAATGTTGTTTATTTTGTTCTCCTTCTCAATCATCATTTTAATATTTACATCTATTATCATCATCTCTTTGACGTCCCCGTTCCCTCTCTCTCTCTTTCTTCTTCCTCTCTTTTCCTCTCTTCTCTCTCTTTTCTCTCTCTTCTCTCCTTTTTCTCTCTCTCCCTCCCCCCTCTTTCTCCTCTTTTTCTTTTTTTTTCTCTCTCCCCCTTTTTTTTTCTCTCCCTTCCTTCTCTCTCTCTCTTTCCTCTTCCTCTCCCTCTCTCTCTCTTCTCTCTTCCCCTCTCTCTCTTCCCCCCTCCCTTTTCTCTCTCTCTCCTCTCTCTCTTTCCCACTTTCTCCTTCCATCCATCCATCTCCCCCCTTTCTCGCACTAACCTAAGCCTTAAGTCTGGTTGTTGAGGCCGGGGGGGGGGGGGGTTATCCACTTTGAACTCGTGATGGCTTTTTCACACATTTCCCAAAGTTGCAACGATCTAGCAACCGAGTGCAGCCCGTTTATTTGCTTTGTGTTGATGGAAGGCTCCCCGGAAGGGGGGGGGGGAGGGGAGGAAGGGGGAAAGAGGACTGAAAGAATAAAAAGGGGGAAAAAAATGATTTGCAAAGGATGTTAAGTGGGGGGAAAAAAAAAAAAGATGTTCGATTATGTGCGATCGGTTTTTTAATGCGGGGAGTGGAGAAAAGTTTGTGAGTGTGTGTGTGGTTTTTGTGGGTGTGTGTGTGTGTGTGTGTGTGTGTTTGTTTGGTTGTGTGTGTGTGTGTTGTTTTGTGTGTTTTTTTTGGGTTTTGTGTTTTGTTTCTGTGTTGTGTGTGTGTGGTGTGTGTGTGGTTTTGTGTGTGTGTGTGGTGGTGTGGTGTTTGTATGTGTGTGTGTTTGTGTGTGTGTGTGTGTTGTGTGGTGTGGTGTGTGTGTGGGGGTTTTGGGGGTGTGTGTGGGTGTGTTGGTGTGGTGTGTGGGTGTTTTGTTGTGTGTGGTGTGTGTGGTGTGTGTGTGTGGGTGCGTTTTTGGTGGTTAAAATAGTTCTGCTTTGTTTTGCGTGTGGTGGGTGTTGGTGTGTGTTGGTGTGTGGGTGTGGTGTTAAAAATATTTTTGCGATTTTTTGGGTGTGTGGGGGTTTTGTTGTATTAGTATACTTTTGCATATAATGTATTTTAGCATGCATGTAAAGACTTCCCTTTTGTGCCGCATGTTTCCCAAAAAAATTAAAACTGAAAACCCGGAGCCCAAAAAAAAAAAAAAGCAACGAAGTGAGAGTAAAAATTTAATATAAGGATTTTTTTAAGCTGGGAAATTTTCCGGTTTTTTTTTTTTAAAAAGAATGACATGAATGTGAATTAAAAAGGGGATTTAGATAATTGATATTTTTACTTTTCAGCCCACACAGAACCATTTTTTTTTTTACTACCCCTAAAGGTATTTTCCCTTAAAAGACGCGAAGAAAAGGTGTATGTATGTTGGTATGTAGTATGTATGTATGTATGATGGAGGATGGATGGATGGAGGAAATGGATGGATGGAGGATGGAGGATGGAGGATGGTTGGTTGGTTGGGGGGGGGTGGGGGGGGGGTGGGGGGGTGGATGTGGTGGAGGATGGATGGAATATGATGCAGGAGTATGTATGTAGAGGGATGATGTATGTATGTATGTTGTATGTATGTATGTAGTATGTGTTGTGTAGGATGTGTAGGTATGTGTAGTGTAGTGTATGTGTAGTGATGTGTATGTGAGTGATGGTACTATGTGTACAATATGTGTATATATATTACATATAGTATTATATGAACAATGTATTATTTTAATTATTTTAAATATTATATATATATATAAAAATATATTTTAATATGTACAATATGTATTAATATGTAGTAAGGTTTTTAATATTATGTTAATATATGAAAAAAACATTATATGTTATACAACACTCTACCACAACACACAAACACCCCACACACAAAACACCCACACACAAAAACCACACCCCCCAAAAAACACAGACACAAACACACACACAACAACCACACACAACAAACACACACCCACACATATATAATATAAAATATAAATATATATAGAGAGAGAAAAGAAAAGAGAGGGGGAGAGAGAGAGGGGGAGAGAGAGAGGAGAGAAAAGGAGAGAGAGAAGAGAGGAATGAGAGATTATGTATATGGTAATAAATATAAATATATAGATAGATAGATAGATAGTAGATAGATAATAGATAGATAGTAGATAGATAGATAGTATAGATAAAGATCAATACTACAAATGAGGTGACATATTATATGTTTAAACATTTAACAATTTTTGATCTGTCATATGTACCCAGCAAATTTTCATGATTATAAATTCCCGCCTTTCTCACATAAAAATCAGAGTCCCTCATCATTTTTTCTATAATTTAGTCTTTTATATTTCATAAATGATATCTACTTCAATGTTTTGTTTCTTTATGAGACACAGTGACCGGCAACTGACTGTATTAAACACAAAAGCATAAAATTTGACGAATAACTTATATAACATCATCAAAAGGTGCAAACTTGACGAGAAACAGGAACAAATAGTGCAGAAAGCCCGAGAAACATGACCATTACCAGAACTTAACAAGAAACAGTGACAAACACCATCAACCGAGCGAGAAACAACAATGAGAAAAACATCAACTAGAGCAAGTGAAGAAGAACAAGTTAGCATAATGTTAGCGAGAAACAAGTTAGCATAAACTACAGCAAAGTTAGCATAAACGTAGCGAGAAACAAGTCAACATACACTTGGCGAGAACCATCAAGTTAGCAATAAACATAGCGAGAAAACAAATTAGCATAAACTACAGCATGTGAGAAACAACAAGAAATCAGAAAAAAAAAACTCATATAAATTGAATGAGAAACAATGGCTTCAATATTTCGAATCTAATGTGGATTATCACAACATCAAAGGGAGACGCAGCTGCGCCAGTTTGAATCCCCGATAGTTGGAAAATTGGATTGCCACCGGACTGAACATCTAATATCCTTTAGTGACTGCGACAAGAATTCTTTTGCATGATGGCATAAGGAACTCAAGCTTTTTCTCTTCTCTTTCTCTCTTTCTTTTTTCATTTCCTTCTCTTTCTTCTTCTTTTCCCCTCTCTCCTCTCCTCTCTCTCTTCTCTCCCTCCCATCTCTTCTCTCTTTTTCCTTTTCTCTTCTCTTCTCTTCTCTCTCTCTTCTCTCCTTTCTCCCCTCTCTCACTCACCATTTTCTGTCTCTCACTACTCCTCTTTTCTTTTCTCTCTCCTCTCTCTCTCTCTCTCTCTCTTTCTCTTTTTCCTTCTCTCTCTCTCTCTTCTTCTTTATTCTCTTCCCTTTCTCTTTTCTCTCTCATTTTCTCTCTCTTCTTTCTTTTCTGTCTCCTCTCTCTTCTCTGTCTCTCCTCTTCTCTCCCCTCTCTCTCTCTCTCCTCCTCTCTTCTCACTCACCCTCACCCCTCACCCCCTCTCTCTCTGCTCCACCACTACTCTCACTCTCACTTCTCTCCTCTCTCCCTCTCTTCACTCCTCTTTCTCTCCCTCTCATTCTCTCTCTCTCTCCTCTTTTTCTCCCCCTTTCCCTCCCCTCAATTTTCTCTCCCTCTTTTTCTTTCTCTTTCCCCTTTTCCTCCCCTTTCTCTCCCCCTTTTTTTTTTATCTCCCTCTCCCTTTCCTTTTCTCCCCCCTCTCCCTCTCTCCCCCTCCCCTCCCTCTCCTCTCCCAGCCGTGACAACCCAGCCGCAAACCAACCCGGGAGTTCAACCGTTCGCAGGATGATAAAAAAAAAAAAAAGCGAGAAAAAGAGAGAGAGAAAAAAAAATACCCCCGCCTCTTTAAAAATTTTCCTTTCCCAACAAAACGGGGAAAAAAGAAAAAAGAAAAAAAACAGAAGAGAATAAAATTTGAAGTCGCGGGGGTGGGGCCCCGGAAAAACACTCCTCCGGGGGCACTGGCACCGAGCCGAGACCGAGGAGGGTCCCGGGGCTTTGTGATGGGGAATTGTCAAAACAGGGAGATGCATAGGGTTTTCGTGTTTTTTTGGTTTGTCTTTTTGGGTTTTTTTTTTTGTTGTTGGGGTTTGTTAGCATCATTTTTCTCTCTCCTTTTTTTCTCTTTTTCTCCCCTTCTTTTTTTTGGTTGTCTCCCTTTTTTCTCCCCCCCTAATAGGGGTTTGTGTACACAGAATATTAATGTTATACATATGGTACATAATACATACAACGTAATAATACATATGTGTTTTACATAATATATATATATATATATATATATAAAATATTTTTAAAATATATAGAGAAGAGAGAGAGGAGGAAGAGAGAGAGAGAGAGAGAGAGAGGAGAGAGAGGAAGAGGATGTAACAAAAGGACAGTTAATTTAAAAAAAAAAAAAAAAACAGGAACGTCCAGCGCCCCAACAAACGATGAACGCCCCGGAAATATCAAAAAGAAATTTGGGCGATTAGGGTGATTGGTAGAGAAGGGGGGAAGCGGGGGGGGGAAAAGGGAAGGGGGGGTTTTCGTACACAACTAAGACGTAAGGGGGTCATTCGAGGGGAATCGCCACTGCGTGCTTTTTGCTTCCCGAGGTTAGTGGTGGTGTGGGGGGGGGGGAAAAGAGAGTGAAGGGGGGACGGGGAGAAGGAGGGAGTGGGGTAGGAGGGAGGAGGTCAAAACAGAAGAGAAAAAACGATGAGCAAGTTTCCCGGGAAATAAGAGAAAAAAAAGGCGCAGCCAGAGATAATATAAAAAATAAGAAGATAATCATTAAAAGACAAAAAAACCCCCAGAAAAAATATAAATAAAAAATAAATAAAAGAACAAATAAATCCAAGATACAGTGCAAAGGGGGGGGCATCGCGTTCACCCGAGAGGAACATACCTTATGAAAAAGGGGGGTGCGGTTTCCCCCCCAAACACACAACCAGCCCCACAGGAGCCCCGCGAAGCGCCCATCTGGAAAGCGGAGTTTTAAGGGTGGGGCCCCTTTTGGGGGGGGGGAAATTGCGGGGAGAATTTATAGAATATACACGGTAGATGTAATGCAACGGATGTGGATTGGTGATTCTTGCGTTCGTCTATCTCATTTTTAACCAGGAAACAATTATGGCGATGGGTTTGGGTTTTTTGAAGGGTGAGGAGGACATCGTTTATCAAGGGGCATTAAGGGGGGGGAGGTGAGTTTAATACAAAAAAATGTAACAGCGAGCAGTGAGATGCACACCACACGCACGCAGGTACGGACCACGCACGCACGCATGACAACAAGCACGCATGCAACCACACACATATACGCACGCACGCACGCACAACCGACGCACGAGCCGCAGCACGCACGCACGCACAGAAAACCGCACACCAACACACCACACCAAACACCACCACACCACCCCACAAAACACACACACACACACACACACACACAGGACGCGTCGCGCGTGATGTAGAATCTTTCGGGTGAACGTATGTATAAAAAGCCACATGACAACAATCAAACCCTTTTCACGCCGGGTTCCCCGAAAAAATTTCTTGATCGCAGCGTTTTTCATAGCACCCTTTATACTGTAGCCCGCACCCCCAGCAGGAAAAGGGCCCAAATTTTCCAGAGGCTTATCGACCACTTGCGGCCGAACTGCTCGCAAGCAATTCGGAAAGGGTATTTTTTTCTGATATTCTCCATCCTTTTTCCCTTTAATCCCTACTTCCGAAATGACCTTTTTCGGGAAAGGAAGGGAAATAATATTTGGGGGTGATAATGGGGTGAAGTGGGATAAAGTAATGATGGAGCAAAATAATGCAATAACGATGAGGAAAGGATAATCATTTTAGTCTTGATACACCACCACCGCCAACAATAGTATATTTAAAGATAATAATGATGATGTGATGAGTGGTAAAAATAATAATAAATGATAATAATAATATAATAATAATAATAAAAATAAAAATAATAATAATAAAAAATAATAATAATAATATAATAATAATAATAAAATTTAAAAAAGTAATAATAATAATAATAATAATCTAATTAGAAAAATAATAAAACAGTAAGATAATTGATTGGATGAAAAATGACAAGATTATAATGTCATAGTAGAATATTTAAAAATAGTGATAAAAAAAATAAAAAAATTTTATAATTATGAGATACTGATAAAGTAAAATGAGATGATATAAAAATAATAACAATAAGTAATGGTGATGAAGTGGCAAATACGAATAGTGAAAATAGAGATTTAAAGTCATAACAAACATAATAAAATTATGATAAGATAATAAAAAAATTACACAGAAACCAACAAAAAAGAACGAAATCCAAATTTACGTTTAGACAGAACACGTGACATACGAGTGAAGCAGAACTAAAATTTCAACCGCATAATTTCGGGACCTAGTCAATCCCTTAAATTTGGAAGCTCTGAACCAGGAGATAGTAATCCCGATATGTGGAAATTTTGGCCCGTTATAAAGAAAAAAAAAAAAAGGAAGGAAAAAAAAAATGACAGTGGAACTTGCAGAGAGGGGGCATCCTGTCACAGGGCATTTAAAAAACCCGTCTTTACGGATAAAATCATAGAGCGAAAACTGAGGAATATTAGGATTTACCCAAAAAATTTTTCGGAAAGGGAGGGTGCTACGCTAATGCGTCGAATTTTCGGCAATGTTTTTGAAGCTTTGAAATCTTTAAATTGGTGTACGTTAATGTTGCCCACTGCTGAGCCTCGGCCCGTGCAGAACAGATTTAATTTTAAAACTTTTTTGGGGCCCTAAAGTACATGTAATGGTCAAGGTCCCGTAGCTTGTTTTTTACTGCAGTGTCTTTTTTTCTCCTCTCTCTCTCTCCTCCTCTCTCTCTCTTCCTCTTCTCTCTCTCTCTCTCTCTCTTCCCCTCTCTCTCTCTCTCTCCCCTCTCCTTCCCCCTCTCCTCTAACCTTTTTCCCCTTAAAAAGAAAATGGTTAAAAAATTTTGTCGGTGAATATTTTCGTTGTCTTATTTAGAAATAAACTAACAGCTTACGAAATTTAATCGAAATTTCACCGCATTTAACAATCGACAAAGCTGTTTTAAAACAAAACTTTATATTTTTATATGTTGATAAGAACAAACGCCCTTAGGATCATACATTGGAGTTCTCAACTTCTCGACACTCTCAATACAAATAAAAAAAATAGTTGAAATAATCCTTTAACTTTTATTAATTTCTTTAGTTTTTCCCCCTTTTCTTACTCTTTAAAGACTGCAGAATAAGGGTTGGCGTTTTCAAAGGTCGTGGAAAATTTAGTCATAAGATTATCAGTATTTTTAATGACTTCATTTTCCTGTGTAATGATGACATTTTGCTTGATGTGGGGTAATGCATTCGATGTAACTTAAATTTTTAATCGGCTTACGATATTAAAAACATTTTTTAATAAATCATCCCGTAAATTCCAAAATAAATTATGAATTTTATTACTTTCAATAGAAGGTTATACGATTCATCATCATAAACATTTAAAAAACTTGATGGCCCGCCCCCCGTGGAGCAACGTAAAATACTATTACAGATAATGGTTCATTGAATAATATTAATTGCTGACCTTACACCTATATCGTCACCCATCTATCTATTTAATAATTTTTTTTTATTTTTTCTTTATCTATCCGTCAGTCTACCACTATTTTTCACGTTATCTATTTTTCGCTTTTTTCCCCCGTATTGTTTTCGATTCCTCAAGATAAAAAGGTTTATTGAAAAATTTTCCTGCTAGTTTTACTCACTTTTTTGTTATTATCTATCACAGTCATTATCTTCTATCTACTCTATATCACATCATATAATATATATGTGTTGGTGTTGGTGGTGTGTGGTGTGTGTGTGTGTTTTGTGTGTGTGGGGTGGTGGTGTGGTGGTGGGGTATGTTTTAATATATAATTTAAATATATATTATATAATTTTATAATATATTATATTATATAATATTAAATTATAATTATAAAAACATATCAATATATCTGATTGGCTCAAGAGTCCAAAAAGGTGGGCATTTTTCCTTAGCTCCAAGCCCCAAAACTTTTTTTTGAAAAGACGATTTTTGCAAATTTTAAGCTGTTTGATTAATGTCAGGGTCGCTGTTCCCCGGGTGTCATAATTAAATCGTTGATGAGTTTTCCCCGCTTATTCCTTAAATTTTCTTGTATATGATACGTGAACATTTGGGTTTTGGACACTGCTGCTTCAGTTTTAAAAAACTCTTTCAAAGGCTCAGACACTTCCCTTTTCTACGGGTCATTATTTCTTTTTTCTATTTTTAATACTATGTTAGTTGTTGATTTTTTCTACTTTAGAAATTTTTTTATCTATTTTTTTTTTTGTAATTTCGTGAAATTTTTTAGTTTGGGGTCGTTTTTTATATAAAATTTGTTTTAAAATACGAATATAAAATACACACCAAAAGGACTAAAAATTTTTTCATAATTACTATACTCTGCTTTGGTATTTTTCCATCAAGGATAGCAAAAACTCAATATTTATTTGTTAAAATTTTTAATATATTTATCTAACCAGTAAAAAAAAGGGTATAGTCTTATTTGAAAAAAGAAAAAAATTTAAAATTTACATTTTTACAATATAGTTTTATCTTGGGCGAAAAATGAATACACATTTCGTCATAAAAAAGTCAAAGGGAATAATATCCCGGGTTTATAAATGCATTAATACTTCCCGATTCAAAAAAAAAAATCAATAAACTTTTTCCAAGAACTTATCAATATATTTTCTGAAGCTTCGAAAAAAAATATACTAATATACACCTTTTTTTCATATGGTAAAAATATACAGTAGATTGTTTCATCGCTTTCAGAGACTGCGTAAATTTCATACGAACAAATTTTAATAATTCGTATTTAATAGGAACATACAGAACAAAATGGCAAATTGCATACGAAATTTTTAAAAACAAAATAATATTTCCCTTTTTACATTTAAAATAAGTAGAATAAGATAATCTTTTTAGTATCTATGTACCTAAATCATATCTGTCTATCTACTATCTAACCCACTATAAATATAAAATTATTAAAATAATATATATATTTAATTATATTTATATATTTTATATATATTAGTGTGCGTTGGGTGTGTGTGTGTGGGGTTGGGTGGTGTGTGTGTGTTGGGGTGTGTGTGGTGTGTGTGTTTGTGTGGGGTGTGTGTGTGTGTGTGTGTGGGTTTTGTGTGGTGGTTTTGGGGGTGTGTGTTTGTTGTGTGTGGTGTATGGTATGTTGTAGATGTAAGTGGGAATATATATATATATAAAATATAAATATTAATATTATATATAATATAATATACATGTATTAGTATATGTATATATTATACAAAATACATAAATTTTCATTATATCTAAATATATATGGTGTGTTGTGTGGTGTTGGTGTGTGTGGTGTGTGTAAAAAACACTAATATATATAATGTGGGGTGTGTGTGTGTTTGGGGGTTTGTTGTGTGTGTGTTTTGTGTGTGTGGGGGTTGTGTGTGGTGTGTGCATGTTTTTTGTATATATATGTACTATCAATAAGGATGCTCATGTTTTAGCAGCCGTGGACCTCTCCACCATCCTCCCCCACCCAACTCAACTTGCGCTTTTCTTTCCACTGTACCCTCGTCAGCCCCCAAAACTTTTTATGTTGCGCTCAGTTTGTCTTCGGGTTTTCCCCCTCTTTCTCTTTTTCCTATCACTCCCTGTCAGCAATTTTTTCTCAAACTTTACTTCTCATCAATGCCCAATAAACTCTATTTTCCCTTTGTTCAAGAGCCCAACAGTGGCTTTCCAATTAATTTTCAGCACTTCATCTTTTTGTTTTTTTTTCGTCAATTTAATACGCAGAATCGTCTATATTAATGCCCTTTTTTCTTGTATCTTCTCAGCATCAACACTAAAACCATATGATGCAAGGGGAAAACTAATGAGTTAAATAACCTCAGCTTTGCCCCGTAAGGAAGTTCGGTCTTTCCAGATGTTTTTGGGAGAAATTGTGGCGTTTTTGGAATGGAAATTCTTTTTTTTATCTCGGTGAACTCATATGTTTTTATAAAAAACAGTCCAAGAAAAGTGAATTTTCACTTTTTCAAAACCACTCCATTGTTTGTAACATTTTTCATATGTTCATCCCCCGGTTATTTTTGAATTTTCAGTTTTGGGTTTTTCTTGGCTTTAAGAAAAAACACCCTTTCGCTTGCTTCTCAATTTTATCAGTAGTGATTTCAATGAACTGCTGGAAATTTAGAACAATCATCGGCGTATTTTGATTGATTTTTTGTATCCTCCAACCCCCACAGTCCTTCAAAATTCTCTAGAGCCCCTTCAAAATTTGCTTCGAATAATTTTAAAAAAAGGGCGGAGACAGAATGAAAACCTTGTCGACCCTTGGTTTGACTTAAACCATTCTGTTAACCATGAGGGTTTTACAGCTGCTTTTTGGTCAGTAGGCTTTTTTAGGGGAAATTTTGGGTTTTGGAAATTTCGAATCTTTTCATGTTATTCAGAGGATATCTGAAGCAGTATAAAAAGTTTCGGAACGATAAACACAGGTATGGCTTTTGAGTTCTCTGTTTTTTCTATGAAAATTCAGTTTTTAAAAAATTGGTTTCTGGTCCCTTTTTCAGGGGGGAAAACCCCTGCTTTTTCGTCGAATTTTTCTCTTAATTTAACTTCTTTATTTCAGCAAAATTTTTCAACTAAATTTTGGCTGTGATTTATTAATGCAATTTGTCCGTTATTTTTGATTGGAGGGTCCCCTCTTTTTAGGTATGGGAGAAAAAAATGTTTTTACCCAGTTTCGGGCCCATCTTCATTCCGATTTTCTTTACAATTTTGCAGAAAAAAAAAATTCAACATTTTCCCAGCATTTTTTATTAGTTCTGCTGTTATTTTCTTTTCCCGGGCTCTTATTATTTTTTAATTTTTTAAGGTTTAAACGCCTAGCGGGCGGTGGTTCATTTTCGTTTCATTGAGTCAAAATAATGTTTTTGTTAGATCTTTTTTTTTTTTGTATGGGTTTGGAAAACAATATTGTTCATCTATCTTGGGATTCTTTTCCATCACATAAAACAAGTACCCCTTCATTTTTGATAGTGCCTTTTGTGGGTTTAAATTTTTTTTAAATTTTTCGTACCCTTGGTAGATTTTTTTAGTTTTATTGATAGAACAGTTTTCAATCTCTGGCCAATTTTCATTTAAATTTTTTTCCTTTATCTCGTGCAACAATTTTTGATTTTTGTTTTTTGGTTTTTGAAAATTATCTTAAGGTTTTGATCCCCTTTGTTTTTAGGCATCTTCTTGTTTCGTTTCACTTAGTTTTTCTTCAAAACCCAGGGGAAATTTGTCTTTTTTTTTTTGGCGATAGTTTTTTAAGAGCGCTGAGGAGCTCTTTTCCTTTTTCAATAACTCTTTTGGGTTTTATTTACTTCACACTGTTTGAGAATTTCAAATTTTTTTGGCACTGAAATTTCGTGATGTGTCAAGAGTTTTGTAGTCGAGTTTAGAGGTGATTTTGGACGCCCTCTTTTTTAGTTTATTTAAAAGTCGATATTTAGTATTTGGGGTCACTGTTGCAGTGGGCACCAGGTTGTCTTGGCTTTTTTTATACAACTTTTCCACTTATGGTTCAACAAAATTTTTTAAATTTGGTTGCGGGTTCTTTTGTCGGGAAAAAACCCCGTGTACAAGTGTCTTGGGTGGTGTTTTGGGAAAAATGGTTGGCTATAAATAGATTTTTTTGCACTCAGAATTCATAAAATTTCACCTTTTTATATTCCCCGGCCGAATTTTCCCCAGATGTCTTTTTTGATAATTTTTTCCTATTTTGGGGTTGAGGTCTCCCAAATTAATTTTACACTTGTTAGGTTTTGTCAATGTGTTATGAGTGTTTTATATTATATAAAATATATATATATTTTTTTTTTTTTTTTTTTTTTTTTCTTTTTTTTTTCTTCATCACTTGCAAGGTTGGTTGGTGCGTAGCTTTTTATAATATAATGATTGAGGTTTGTTGTATTCGACTTTTTTAACGCGACATTATTGGGCTGTACCAATAAAGCATTTGCAGTTTTTTTTGTGAGAATATAGCAACTCCGTGACTATAATTTTTTTCTTGTTTATTTTCTTTTTAATTTTTAAACTTCCCTTCTTTTCCAATTTTTTTAACTGATCTTGAATTTTTAAGTTGTATTATCCATTTTGTACAGACATATGCAATTACACAAACATTTTATTTTCCTTTCGTTCCACGTTCTTAATTGGAAGTTTTCTTTTTCTTTTTTGTTTCCTTTGTCTTCTTTCAGCCGTTTCCCCCTGAAAAACGCGCCCCCTTTTTTAAACCCCCGCGACGGGCGATGGGTATGAATATTTTCTGTTCAATCATTGGTTAGAGGTTTTTCAGGAGAAAAGAAAAGTGAGTGGGAAACCCCCGGGGTCTAACTGAGTCTCCAAAATAACTGGAGGAACTATCTCTGCGCTTTGAAAAAAGTTCCCCTGCACACGCCGAATATTTTTTGGGTGAAACAGTAATCGGTAGAATCGAAGGTGTTTCACCCGTATCCCGCCTTGCTGTCGACGTTTCACCGCAACCCGGTAGGGAAATAGGGTGCTATCCTTTTTCAAGGAACCCCAGGGTGCCCCTTTTTTGCTTTCCCCGGGGCCATATATATAGTAATATATATATATATATATATATATATATATATTGTGTGTGTGTGTTTTGGGGGGTGTGGTGTGGGTGGTGTGGGTGTGTGGTGGTGTGTGTGTGTGTGCGGGGTGTGTGTGTGGTGTGTGTATTTTTATATATATATTCGTGTGTGTGTGTTTGACATTCTATCTCGTTATTTTTATCGTCTTTTTTTCAAGATAATGTATATAGAATACACACACACACATATATATATATATAATATATTATATATATTATATTATATTATTATATAATTATAAAATAATATAAATATAATGTAGCCAAAAATATTATGATATTGTTTATATTCATTTTTTTATTTTTTATATAATATATTTTATATATATATAAGAATATATATATTAAACTATATTATAATATATATATATATATATTTTAATATATTATATTACACATAAATTTATGCTTTCAGCAAATATAGTGGGTGATTTTAAACACACACACACAACATATATATATAATTATATAATTTTATTATATATATAATATAAGATAATTTAAAATATATTAATATAAGGGGAAATATTATAAATATATATAATATATATAATATATATATATATAGAGTTAACATATAATATAATGTAAATTTTATAATTAATAATATATATAATATATAATATATATATATAAATGTGGTGTGTTGTTTTTTTGTGTATATATAATATAATTTTTAAAATATATATATTTTAAAAATATTATATATAATATATATATATATTATATATAAAATATATACATACACACATGGATAAAGACTCTCTCTCTCTCTCTCTCCTCTCTCTCTCTTTTCTATATATTATATATATTTTAAATATAAATTATATATATTATATTAAAAATATGATGTATATATATAGCATGTAAAATTAGTAACTAATATATGATAGATAAAATATAGATAAAAAATATATATAAAATAAAAAGAGTAACATCAAAAATGTAAAAAATAAGATGATGATTGGGCGTGGAGTAGACTCTTTCTCACCCCGTTTATCGCGCTTTTTATAACCTCCTGTGCGCAAGGAATGGCCTGGGTTGCCCTCCCCTGACATTGGCCTTGAACTCGGGTCAGTGGGAAGGAGCCGAGAATGCTGTCACTGCACCGCTCAGTGTGTGTGTGAGAGAGAGAGAGAAAGAGAGAGAGAGATAGAGATAGAGAGAGACAGAGAAAGAGAGAGAGAGAGGGAGAGAGAGTGTGTGTGTGTGTGTGTGTGGGTGTGTGTGTTTGGTGTTTTCCCCCTGATTTTTGGGGAAAAAAAACCCCTTT